>NW_006263441.1:191451-192853 GCF_000469605.1 Apis dorsata
TGCTGCTACACCAACAACCTGTTGCAACCACCCCGACACGCCATAGCCAGCGGTATACGATCCGACTGGCCCGGCCGAAGGTGAAGCTGTCCGAACGAACCAGGCCGCACCAGTCTCTCCATCGAACGATAAAAACGGAAAAATCATCGCCAAGCGGGTTATCATATTATTCATATATATATATATATGCCTCGATTAATTCCATAAGTAAAAGTTTTTCAAAAATTTTCAGCAGTTATTGAATAATTGTGATAAAAGTGGAAAGAAATTTGAAGTAATAGATACGGGAAGAACAGGTGTATCGGTGTTCGAAAAAGCATCCTGTGTTTCGAATAAATCCCCTATGGTAAAACCCCAATGCACAATACACCAGTATATATGTATATATATATATATATAGGTGTTTTCGAATCGGATTGAAATTGACTTTGCTGCCGCCTGTGCTACCTGTCTCTACCTGTTATACCTGTTAGGGTGCGGAGAGGGAAGGGAGGGAAATAAAAGGGAAACGGCGAAGGGATACGGGGGAAGAGGCAGGGACGAACAAAGGGCGTATTCACGCGTCAAAAGTCACCACAGCGTAACGATAGGGTGGTCCACGAGGAGGGAGAGAGGCAGAGAGGCAGAGAGAGAGAGAGAGAAAGAGAGAGAGACCTGTAGGACCTACTTTGGTATTTCTGCGGCATACCACTTGTCGCGCATTTATTCTTCCCCGGTTTACGAGCCTCGTCTACGTGACTACGTTGTAGTCACCGTAGCCACAGATGCAACTTTCGATGAAAAAAAACTTTTGCTCGCGCGTGGAAATCCTTCCCTTCCCTTTCCTTCTTTCTTGTTGATCGAAAAGAGAGAGAGCGATAGAGAGAGATATAAATTTATATCATTTTCAATAAACTTTTCCTCGCCCGTGGAAATCCTTTCCTTTCCTTTCCTTCTTTCTTGTTGACTGAAGAGAGAGAGAGAGAGAGAGAGAGAGAGAGAGCGATAAAGAAGAAGAGAGAGATATAAATTTATATTATTTTCAATAAACTTTTGCTCGCGCGTGGAAATCCTTCTCTTTTCTTTCCTTCTTTCTTGTTGATCGAAAAGAGAGAAACAAAGAATTCAAGAGCGATAAAGAGGAAGATATATATATATGTATATATATTTATATTATTTTCAATATTCACGATATACGAGAGCGAGTATACGGGAGAAGGAGAGGCGGGTTACGTACGTCGACGCGTGTATATTATTCGGCGGAGAAGGAAAGGGCTGAAAAGGAAGGAAAGAAAAGTCAGGTCTTTAGTAGGTCAACGGCGATGTTGTTCCTTCCCTTCGAGCATTACGTCATCGCGCCTCCCAACTCGCGCCCGCACAGCCAACAGCGAGCAGCGCGCGTATCGGTGTGCGCGCCAAGATA
>NW_006263441.1:192912-194114 GCF_000469605.1 Apis dorsata
TACGTGTGCACCACGGCTGTTCCGTTCGTACGCGCGTACTTGACCACCCACCCACCCGTCCACCCACCTCGCTTCGAGAACTATGTTTTTCAACATACCAGGTATCGGTCACGCGTCGAATTTAAGCTCGATAAATACGAACGAAATATATTATATATATATATATGTACATACGTGGGTAAAACGTTATTCGATCGTTACGTAACTGAATTAATGGAATAGATCTTAACTCTGTACATATATATATCGTTTCTTCGATTAAGCTCAATCGATAAAACAGGAATCTTCCTCGCTCCTCTCGAAATTCGAATTCGTTCTTCGACAAACGCGAGAACGGGTGAAAAGTAGCAGTGATTATGGAAAAATCGTACTTTTCCCTAAAGAGAAGACGCGATACGCGTAAGTGCACACGTGTGCACGCGCGCGGGCGCGCTCGGTGATCGTGTGCTACCGAGTGGGGGTTAGACTTACCACTCACTTTCGAAAGCGGAGCGCTTTTCTGAACGTTCACGCGAGCGAGGGGTTCACGAATGTTCCTAAACGCCGCGTGAGACTTCGGTGAAAAGGAGGAGGAACAGGGAAGAACGGAGGAGAGAGGGGAGGGAGAGAGAGAGAGAGAGAGAGATACATGCGGGTCGGGGTCGAGTCATGCATATCGATGACGGNATGAATTTTTCATAGTTTCTTTTACAATTTGAAAAGCTTGTTTCGGTGTCGTCGTTTATGGTTCTATAAACCCAGTGACCCCATCGGTGCGGATCTCTGCCTCGTGATCTTCGGCGCCTCCGTCTCTCCTCGCTAGTTCGGGCTAACTAACTGTTCACTATATCGGTTCGACGACTGGTTTCCTCCGCGGACCTGCCTTCCTCGTCCGGAGAGGATCGGCTGTTGCTACTTCCTCTCTCTCTCTCCCTCTCTCTATCTCCCTCTACGCACCATTGATACCTCGACAGCAAGAAAGAAAGAGAGAGAGAAAAAAAAGAAGAAAACGATGAACAAGATAGACGCGTCTCTACGAAATCTATGAAAACCTATGAAATCTAAACGGCGAAGAAAAGGAGGAAGGAGAGCAAGCTCGGGGTGCAAAAGAAGAAGAAGAAGAAGAAGAAGAAGAAGAAGAAGAAGCGAAAGATATTGGTAATCGAGGAATCCGGGAACCCAGAACCGTTCGAACGGTTGGCTGCCGCAGACGCAAGGTCGTT
>NW_006263441.1:194583-194898 GCF_000469605.1 Apis dorsata
ATTTCTTCGTAGCGGCGAGTAACTGTAACTATAAAATTACAGTAATACTCTAATTTAATACTGTAAAATTACAATAATTATTATTTCGTGTATATATATATATGTGTATCGTGTAAGACGCTCGGTCGGTAATGTCGCCTCCCCCCTCGAATTCGCTACCACGAAAAGGTATCTGCGAAGGGTTAAAAATCCTCTTCCTCCTGCTATAATAGAAGAAGAGAGGAAGAGAGAGAGAGTAGAAAAATGGATATAGATATATAGACGAAGGGAATGCAGGAACGTTCTCGACGTTCTCCACTTCCCTCCCTCCCTCCC
>NW_006263441.1:195603-200230 GCF_000469605.1 Apis dorsata
GTAAATCATGGTATCGGCATCGGGATTGTTATATTATATTATTTGGCTTGTTTTTTTCTCCCCCCTCCCCTTTTATTTATTTATATTCTTTTTTTAAGAGCCGGTCTCCTCTCGAGAAGAGAAGAAGGAGAAGGAGGAGGAGGGGGAAGGAGGAGGAGGAGGAAGGAAGAGAGGAACAGGAAGCGTTTCTTCGGCGAGTCTACCTGTCGCCGGAAGAAGGAGGCGAAGCCGAAGAAGGTGTCACGGTCCGTAAGGGACCGTGAGAGTGCAGGACGATAGGTGGATCCTTTCTGGACACGGCGCAGCGGAGCAGTGCAGGGCAGGCGAGGCCAGGGAGCAATGTCCCTTCGAGTCATCCCCTTCCTAACGTGTGTATATACGTAAGGTATGCACGCCGTTACTCGCCTCCACGAGTTAAACACTTTTTTCTTCTTTTCTCTTTCTTTCTTTCTTTTTTTTTTTTTCTTTTTTTATCGAGCCATGGAATCTTCTACGATCCCCTTCCTATATTTCCCCTTTTTCGAAAACCCTCTGTCGCTCTGCGCCTTCCCTCCCTCCTTTCTTCTTCTCTTCCTTTCTTCTTCTCGAAAAGCCGAACGATTAATGTAATCTACGTTTGGAAGTATTAACATGGGAGGAGAGGAACAAGTGGCTCTTTGATTGTATTTCCCCTTTTTCGAAAATTTTCTGTCTCTACGTCTTCCCTCTTTTTCTTTTTTCTTCCTCTTTTTCTTCTTCTCGATTAATGTAATCTCCATTTGGAATTATTAATTTAGGAGGAGAGGAAAGAAAGGAAACAAGTAGCTCTTCGACTCTATATTTCCCCTATTTCGAAAACGTTAACCCTCTTCTTTGCGTCTTCCCTCTCTTCCTCCTTTTCTTCCTTTCTTCTTCTCAAAAAGTCGAACGATTAATCTCCAATTGGAATTATTAACATAGGAGGAGAGGAACAAGTAGCTCTTTGATTGTATTTCCTCTTTTTCGAAAATTCTCTATCCTTTTGTGTCTTCTTCTTTGTGTCTTCCCTCTTTTTCTCTTTTTCTTCCTCTATTTCTTCTTCTCGATTAATGTAATCTCCATTTGAAATTATTAATTTAGGAGGAGAGGAAAGAAAGGAAACAAGTACCTTTTTGGCTCTATATTTCTCCTTTTTCGAAAACGTTAACCTCTCTTCCTTCTTCTTTTCTTCTTTTCTTCTTCTCGAAAAGTCGAGATTAATGTAATCTCTATTCGAAATTATTAACATAGGTGGAGAGAAATAATACCTCTTGGACTATATTTCCCCTTTTTCAAAAACGTTAATCCTCTTCCCTTTGCACCTTCCCTCTCTTCCTCCTTTTCTTCCTTTCTTCTTTTCGAAAACGAACGATTAATATAATTTCTATTTGGAAATTATATTAATACAAGAGAAGAAGAAACAAAGAAAGACAAGTATCTTTTCGACTATATTTCCTCTTTTTCAAAAACGTTAACCCTCTTCTCTTTTCCTCCCTCCTTTCTTCTTTTCTTTGTTCTTCTCGAAAAGTCGAACGATTAATGTAATCTCCAATTGGAATTATTAACATAGAAGGAGAGGAAAGAAAGGAAAACAAGTATCTTCGATTATATTTCCTCTTTTTCAAAAACGTTAATTCTCTTCCCTTTGTATCTTCCCTTTCTTCCTCTTTTTCTTCCTTCCTTTTTTCTTTTCGAAAAGCCGAACGATTAATGTAATCTTCATTTGGAACTATTAAGTTTATTAATTATTATTAACTAGGAGGAGAAGAAACAAAGAAAAACAAGTACTTCTTCGACTATATTTCCCCTTTTTCAAAAACATTAACCCTCTTCCCTCTCTTTCTCCTTTTCTTCCTTTCTTCTTTTCGAACGATTAATATAATTTCCATTTGGAACTATTAAGAAAAGAAGAAACAAAGAAAAACAAGTATTTCTTCGACTATATTTCCCTTTTTTCAAAAACATTAACTCTCTTCCTTTTGCACTTTTTCCTCTTTTTTTTTCTTCCTTTCTTTCTTCTTCTCGATTATCGATTATATGTAATTTCCATTTGTAATTATTAATATAGGAGGAGAGGTACAAGTACCTCTTCGACTATATTTCCTCTTTTTCAAAAAAGAAACCTCTTCCCTTTGCACCTTCCCTCTTTTCCTCTTTTTCTTCCTTTCTTCTTTTCGAAAACGAACGATTAATAATATAATTTCCATTTGGAATTATTAACATAAGAGAAGAAGAATCAAAGAAAAACAAGTATCTCTTCTATACTATATATCCTCTTTTTCGAAAATCCTCTTCCCTTTTTTTCTTTTTCTTCCTTTCTTTCTTCTTCTCGATTAATGTAATCTCTATTTGTAATTATTAACATAGTAAGAGAGGAACAAGTACCTCTTCGACTATATTTCCTCTTTTTCAAAAACATTAACCCTCTTTCCTTTGCACCTTTCCTCTCTTCCTCTTTTTCTTCCTTTCTTCTTCTCGAAAACGAACGATTAATATAATTTCTATTCGTAATTATTAACATAAGAGAAGAAGAAACAAAAAAAACAAGTATTTCTTCGATTATATATCCTCTTTTTCGAAAATCTTCTTTCCTTTTTTTCTTTTTCTTCCTTTCTTTCTTCTTCTCGATTAATCTCCATTTGTAATTATTAACATAGGAGAAGAGGAATAAACACCTCCTCGACCATATTTCCCTTTTTCAAAAACCCTCTTCCCTTTGCACCTTCCCTCTCTTCCTCCCTTCCTTCCTTTCTTCTTCTCGAAAACGAACGATTAATGTAATCTCCATTCGTAATCATTAACATAGGAGGAGAGAAAAGAACGAAAAGAAGTAATCGTTGGAGGGAACAAGTAAGTAATCTTGGGGAGGGGTAGGGAACAATGGTACCGTTATTCATCAGTTACAGTTTAAGTATTCCGCTTCGACTAATCGCAAGTCCTCGCGAGAAAGTTTCTATCATTCCGACGATGATAATCGTGGAAAAATAATCCTTTCTCAAAAATCCTTTTTGCCTTCGACGGATGGATACCAGGGATCCTTTACTTAAAACAACAACAACAACAACAACAACAACAACAGCTGTCCGTCCGCTCGAAGCGGATGGCCTCAAGAAACACGGTGAAATCTCGTCGGCGTATCTCGCCCTTTCTATTTTACGTTGACCTCAAAAACTCGTCAACGTTGACCTCGAGAAAGAGGAGGAAGGGGGAGGAGGAGGAGGAGGGGGAGGAGGAAGGGTCGATCGGGACGGGGAACCACTGTACTTTCCGGAGCAAATAGGAAAAATATCGTTTACGCCTCTCAGGGTGTAGCTGGGTTGATAAGATAGTCACTGGTGTCGCAGCGCGTGTATATACGTGATATTATAAGGAAAGGAGATATAGAGAAAGAGGGACGGGTTTCTCCGTCTCTATCTATCAATAATATCTATATCTATATAAACATATATATATATACAGATTTAATTTTTCCATTTCTCTTTCCACGAGTTTTCCCTTCCTTTCTTTTCCTTCGTTTCGAAGAGAAAAAGGAAAAGAAAAATTCTTGCGTGGAACGAGAGAGAGAGAGAGAGAGAGAGAGGAGGGAACATCGTGGGACGTTATCGCGTGACGAAAAAAAAAAAAAAAAAAAAAAAAGGAGAAAAAAGAAGAAGGAACGGTGGGCGCCCTATATTCAACATCTCCGTCTATCTCTCCCTCTCTTCTTCAATGGTCCTAATTAGGTACATACAGTGTATACACATAAGGCTGTATTGCGACATACCAGTACCGTTCCAACTGGAAACCATATGCGACGAGGGGTTAAGTGTCGTCTTAACCTCCTTTCGGTATCTCAAATTCCTAAATCGACACCGATATCCATCTAAAAATCAACTTTACCTTATTTCCCTACCTTCCTTCCCTTCCTCGATTCGCCCGATATTCACGCCGCCTCGATTCGAGCAATCCAACTTTCGTTTATATTACACGAACCAAATTGCGATAATCGCGAATTGGCGCGATAGAAGACAACATGTATATATATATATATATATATATATATATATTCCAGTATTTGGTATATACGATTGTTTCGGTCGGAACAAAACTTTTCATTTCGTTCCACTTTTCGTTTTGATCGTAAATCAACGAGGAATTTTTTTTTCCTCTCCCCCCCCTCGTTTTATAAGTTATTAGAAAGTATATGGTAGCGATACTATCGTAACCTGTCACCCTTGACCATAGCTATTAGCTACACCTTCGACTCGTAAGAATATGTAAATTCACGTATGGTGGTCTCGGTGACCGCCACGCCGCCATACGTCAAATTTTTCGTAAGAACGAGACGCACGAACGGTGATCGGAACGAATGTACATGCACGCTCTCGACACTAACGTGGTATTTGCGTGGTAAATTTCCACGTACGTCTCTGTGCGTAATCTCCTTTCGTTCTCCTTAATTAATCTTCCAACACTTTACTCGTGATACTCGTTATTAATTAGGAATTAGGAATTTAACGCACGCGTGGAACACGCGTGTACACAGTATGGAATTGAAAATGTGGCCGAGAGAGCGGATCGAGAGAGGAAATTGAGAGCACATCCCTGATTCTTAATTATAACATTGTGGCGATAGTGGTGGAAGGCGGAG
>NW_006263441.1:200888-201647 GCF_000469605.1 Apis dorsata
GCGAGAAGGCTTTAAAGGCGAGGCGAGGGCTTGGCTCTAAGCTAAGAAGTCGGTTTGTCGTCCGTCGAACGAACGTTGCTAGCCGTTTCTCAACCCTTTCGTGGTTACGTCACGTTAAAAAAGCTATTTGGGGTCAACACCCCGCTGCAGCGACACGTGTAGTACTCCTCGACTCTGTCTCTCCTCGCGCCCTCCCCCTCCCTCCACCCTCTTCTCCACCCGTCCTCTTTTCCCTGCGCGCACGAAGGCGGCCGTCTTCTCTCTCTGCCTACTCCTCGCGGCTCTGGACGCCATTGCTGCCGCTGCTGCCACCTCCTCCGATAGTATCCCTTCTACTCGTCTTAGTTTCCACTGGATTTCTAAGCTCCCTAGATACCATTGCCTAGCCCGTATTCTAGCCGCGAAACGGCGACGCAACGTTTTATAAGCCGACCGAATCGTCGCCGGGCTATCTCAGCCCGAGTTCTGTGACGGTTCAAGGCTGTATCGAAGAGATCGAGAGTATCTCAGGTCGGTTTATACCCTGCTTTTAATTCGTTAAATTACACCACCACGCGGTGGAAAATTTTTGTGGTACGATGAAAAAAAGAGAGATCGCTTATTTCAAGACGAAAAAGGCAATATCCGTTCCGTAGATACGCTCCTGCGTATTATAAATTAAGGAAAAACCGTGATTCCGATGAGATAAGATAAGATATATCGGTCGCGGCGGTAAGAAAAAGCAAGTCGCGCGATATGCAAGATACGTTGTTTCGAGAG
>NW_006263441.1:201788-202903 GCF_000469605.1 Apis dorsata
TTGGTACTCGTACATTTGCAGCTCGCAAGTTGAGAAACAGCCTCGTGGCGGAGAAGCGGTTGTCTCGCTCTATCTTACGCCGCTGCTTGGCGAGTCGGTACAGAAAAAAGTGCGCAGCCGCAAATCGCGGCTGCGTGTGTAACTCGCAACGCGACTCCTCCACGGGTATTTTAACACGTTCGTCAATTTCTTTTCGTCCTCTTGATACGTTCAACCCCCCCCTCCCCCTCCCTCCCCTCCCCCCGTTTTCACCGACATATTTTTCTACTTGATTCGTTTCTCTAAAACTCGATTCTTCATTATGTATATCCGTTCTTTAATCGTAGGGGATGTATATCGATATTTTTGCGAATTTATTAACGAATACGGATCATAATAACTTCGTATCATTCTTCGTTCCTTTTTCTCTTTCAATACGTAGAAATCAGTTGGATAACGAATAAGAAAAAAATTAATAATAAAAGTAAATTGCAGAAAGGATTTATATATATATACATATACACGATATATGTACATCGCGTCACGAGTCCGTAACGTAATCCATATGGCTCTATTTTAAAAACTTGAACAGAAACTCGGTGCCCCTTTAACCCGCATTTTCCTTTATCAAAATAATATGAGAAGCGATAAGCGACTGTCGCAACCGCTGGAACCGCACATGACGTCGTCAATGGGTAACAAGTTTGCGAGTAGTTGCACGAGCTCGTGGTGACTTTGCCAGAACGAGTGCGCAGTAACGCGATGTAAGAAGTAGCGGGTAGGAGGTAGAGAGGGAGAGGGTGTGTTCGAGAAAGAAACCCGAGGAACGAGGGCGTATAAGCAAGGGGAGGTGGCAGGTTTAAGGAAAGGTAGAGAGAAGGAGAAGTTGGTCACAACCGTGAGAACAAAGGGGCGAAAATAAGTGCCCTTTTTGGAGGGTGATCGAGGGTGAGGAGCAAGAAAGAGGAAGACGAATCGGGGGAATGCGTTTGTGTAGGTTTCGAAGGAGATAAAAAGAGTGGATGACTGTTAGGAGGAGAGAGAAAGAAGTCAGGCGATTCGTTCCTTGCGGGTTAAGGAAAGAGTGGGAGAATCGGAGCGAGAGAGAGAGAGAGAGAGAGAGAGAGAGAGAGAGA
>NW_006263441.1:203376-205242 GCF_000469605.1 Apis dorsata
GACGTGGTGCCAATAGTGTCAATTTTCCAACCTACCGTGTATTAAATAGAATCGAGGTGTTCCGGAACTCGGGTGTCATCGGGAAAAACCGGGCGGTGTCGATAAGCTGAAAAATGTACCGTGCGCTTCGAGCTCGTTTCGTCAAACCAGGTAGGGTCGTTGCCATCGTGCCTACCCTACGAATCAATATTACTAGTGCGGAGAAGAGGACGCCTCTTTCTCTCTCATACTTTCTCAACGCTTTCTCCCTCTTTATTTGTGCACCTATCTTTCACCTTTCGCTCTCTTGCTCTATTCTTCCCTCGTTTCTTTAGTTTCATTATTCGTGTCGTGTGATCGTCGTCATTGTTATTGTCGTCGTCGTCGTCGTCGTCGTCCTCGCCGTTGTCGCCGTTGTCGTCGTCGTCGTCGTCGTCGTCCTCGCCGTTGTCGCCGTTGTCGTCGTCGTCGTCGTCGTCGTCGTCGTCGCCGTCGTCGTCGTCGTCCTCGTTGTCATCATCGTCATACTAGTTGCTGCTGTGTGTGGTGTAAATTCGAATCAAGAATATTTGCCAGTGCTTCGTATGTTTATACGCTCATAATTGTGTATGTGTGCGTTCTTTGTGCGTGTGTGTGCGCACGCCATAGCGCGATATTGTGTCTGCATGTGTGTATGTGTGCGTGTGTGTGTGTGTATATATGTGTACGTAGAAAGGGTTAACACAATAAGAGTAACAGAAAAAGGAAATGTTCTCGGGGTAAAAAGAGAGAGGTTAGTTTCACAGTTTCTTGGAAAAACATGGAAAAAAAAAAATGAAGCACGCATAAGGAGGAGGATACTACGTGGCTTATCGACACATCGACGACAGCGTGCCTCTCGACGTGGATTTTCGCTCGGCGAGAGAGGGTTGCGTAAATCTTCCCTCCCTCCTCCTTCCCTCGTCTCTTGGAATCACTCTGTCTTCCTCGTGTATTTCGTCTCTCTCGCTCTTTTCCCCCTCTCTATCTTTTTCTCTCTTGAACGTGTGTCGCGGTCGGGTATGGCGCTGCCCATAGGCGCCGATACGCCCCGGGGTGTCGAGGCTGACTCGACTCGAGTCGAGTCGTTCGTTCGTTCGTTCGTCCATCCGCCGACCATCCTCCCCCTTGTTGTGTTCATTGAGCCGCTTGTTCCCCAGTATGCCTCTGCAGTTGCTTCCCTCGTGAGGGAGCGTCATTGTTACTGTCGATCGTGTTCATTTCCTCTTCGTGATTTTCCCCTGTCTATATTGTATTTTCTTATTTGGCTAATATAGCCTTCGACTTACATTACGATCTTTACCTCGTACCATAACAGGTGAGTTGTATACACATACCTTACTTGTCTCTGTAAACGCGCGAGATCGGATCAGTGCCACAGCCTCGAGTTGAAGCACGTGTCAGAACGTGCCTTTCGGTCGGCAGTGTCACCACGCGCTCGTTAATTAATCTCTTCGTTCCTATATTGTAGTGGAAAATTATGTAACTTGTGTGCTACATCGGGGTGGATAAAAAAATAGAAAGGAATAAGAAAACGGTGCTTGGTTGTGCAAAATGTTTGTAATCGATAAAAGAAGGTCTTGTGATTGAGTAAGTTTGTGGATGAAAGTGGAGTAGATGGTGACATACACATATTTCAGGGTATTACAGGTGCGTTGTATATAATTGTGATACATTTATAACGTGCATATCGTTCCACTTTTAACTTTACAATTCGTTTCCATGTATTTTTATCGCTTTTGTGGAGAATTGTACGAAAAATCATAAAAATTCGTAACAGATCTGCTTTTAAAAGATCTGCTTTTAAAAGTAGAATATATTTTCCTATTTTTAAATTTATAGGTGATTTAATATTTTTTTTTTTTTTTT
>NW_006263441.1:205441-208532 GCF_000469605.1 Apis dorsata
TTTTATTTTTCAATAATTTTTAATTTTCGCAGATATTTTTATTAAAATCTTTGAATTCCTTATATATCGTGTAAGAATTCAAAGTGCACATTTACCGTTAGTCGTCGAACCAAGTTATCTCGAACAGGGATTCGTTGTTATCTTTGAGATATAGACATACTTGAACAAAGATTGTACCTAGCTTACAAAATTATGTTGTATAATTTTTTTTATAGATTTTTTCCTAATATGTATAGACTTCATAAATCTTTCTTGTAGTATTAATTTTCTTAATATATTAATAAATTCTTAGTAGAAAAATCTTTTAATAGGTTGTAACGATCTTTAGATAGACATGAAAAAGTTTGAAAAAAAAATACGTTCATCCATCTACCTCCCGCCAAGTGAAATAATCTAACAACCACGTGGTTGGACACGTGGTGTATTTACTGCTGTATATTTCTCCATTTTGAATAGTTTCTTATCTGTTGATACATGTGTTACGTTAACTGTGAAGTTTTCTTTTTATATAATTTGTTGTAAAAAAGCTTTTTCTTTTCTTAAAAATTATCGCAAAGTTATATCGCTTCACATACATATCTACTTGTATTATCCATGTGTTCTTTAAAAACGATATATATTTATCTAGATGAAAAATTATATATTGTGTATTGATTATATGTTATTTGGAAAGTGATAATCGATTTATTTTAAAGAATTAATGAAATTAATAAATTTTTTCAAAAATATTTATTATCATAACGTTGTTTGGAAAAATTACATTTTATGAATCATGGAAACATTTGAAGAGAAATAATATAACCTGCACATAAGCGACAAGTGTCCGTTTGTGCACTGAAGCTCAACATATTCATACCCACGTGTTTCGATGAGAACTTACACAGAACTTCCTGCGGGTTCCTGATTAAAGTAGCGTGACGATTTTATCATGGTACCCGCGAAGGGTTGAAGCATCGATTATAGTGGTAATATGGTGGTCGTATGCATGATATAGAGAGAGGGTTCCAGTAAATAGCTGCATATATATATATAGGAACGATCTTTTGTGATGTTAATAATTTGATAATTTATTAGTGTGACAAGTATCATTTGTTAACTTGTGATGAATAGATGAGTGATGTAATTTGGCTTTCTTTTATTCAAACTTCCCGCGCAGCTAGATATGTTAGTCGATAATATAGATTTCTACTATTACAATTCATTATACATTCATTGAAAGATTAAGTGAATATATATTTGTTCATAAGGAAGAACTTAAGTAAGAAACTTTTTAATAATTATCTTCTAATATTTAATTAGAAATAAAAAAAAAGGATTCGATTTTCGATATAACTTTAATCGAGTAAAAAAAATTTTTAAGGCGTGATGCAACTTGTTAATTTCTATTTATGATTGGTTAGAATACGTCGAAATAAAATCTCTTAGAAAAATATATGCTCACGTTATATTTTATATTTTTGAAATTATTGATAATTTTAAGATAAGATAATTTTAAATATTTCTTTCATTGAAATAGTAGAAGTTGCCAATTTCTATTTTATGGTTAAAAATTATATACGATCTGTGTGCGCATGCGCATTCGTGTAACGGTGATGACTGTGCAACGTGCTGCCTCTCCCTGTACTCCCCAACCGTTGTTCCTTTTATTACGTGTGTGGATTACGACTGCGTGGTCGTCAGGATATATCCATTACAAGAATGTCGGACTCTGACAGTAGTTTGCACTTTTGCCAACTCGTTGCAGTTTTGATTTTCATGCAGATAATAGTGTGACACATTCGTAGTTTCGTTAATTGCTCAAGGATCCTAAATCTTTCTGGAGAACAATGGCTACGTTATTTTTCAGGGACATTAGGATAATGTATTTTAAACGAGCCGTTTTTATTCTGTTCTTCGTCTAATCGACAAAGAGAGGCAAATGGTAGTAAACATTTGGAAAAAAAAAAAAATAGGTACAAAGAGTTCAGTTCTATGTGTTTATCATTTTAACCTGATGACATCATTTTTGCTACATGATTTAGTCAAATAGCGATGAATAATACCTTCACCCTTTCCATATACCATTGTTCCCCGTTATATGACACGTTATTTATAAGGGGGTCGATTACTCGACAATGCTCTGCAATAACAGATTCCGAGGGTAATGTTTGGATGGATTTATTTTCTCCTCATTCTTTTGTTTGAATCTCTTTTATCCTTGGAATGATTCACCGGGGATGGTGTGTCAACAACAGGCCTGTCCGTGTCTAAACTGGACGTTGGAGAGTAGGAATCGAATATACCTACACCTGTTTTCATAACACCATGCAACTATATCGCGAAATGGGTGTTCAGCTTCGCGCCCTAGTTACACCTGTGTCTAGTATCGTGGTGGTACGTAATACGTTTGCACGACACTGTACGTCAACCGAGGTTGCCACGTTTCTTGTGACTGCTTACTTGAAAAACTGAGGTCGCAACTGAATAACGAGTTACCAGCAAATTATTAGTCAATCCTTTAACAGTGGCACTGTTATCGATCTGATCAAACGATTTTCTTCTTTCTCACGATAGTTCAGTTTTTCCATCCTATAACTATGCTTGCGCGTTAAGCAAATGTTATCTACATTTAAATAATCTTATTAAAATAGAAAAAAAAAAAAGGTAAATTTCAATGAATTGTAAATCAGTGGTAATTGAAGTTATTAGTTATAATGATTTGCAACTGTAATTACTGTAATATTAATTACAATTTATTAATAGCATCGTTACGATACAATGATATTCGTGGCATTGATATGTTTAAAAATGATAATTGTTATCGCTAAAACTAGGGAAGGTCACTTCTTTTATACCGCGAAATATATCCGAAATGGAGTGAATTTTTTTATCGGAACCGGGGGAAAAAGAATTTAGTGAAAACAGAGGGGTGATCGCCGCAGCAATGCGCATCGAGGGGCGATCGTGTTTAACGAAGGGTCGGCAACGGTGCATAGATTTAATCGCTCTATGGGAACGGAACGTTGCGTAGGAAATCGCTGAAAAGCTACACAGCGCGCTACACACAGTCTAATATATATATATATATATATATATATATATATTTTCCAAA
>NW_006263441.1:208868-211117 GCF_000469605.1 Apis dorsata
GGGAAGTTAAAAATTGATAGACCAAAGAAATACGTTAATATCAATAACGTTTGCGTCAACGTTTGATTCGTCGTGGTTTTTCTAAGTATCTTCGTCATTCTCTATTATCGGTCGTAATTTTTTCCTTTTTTTCTTCAATTTTTTTTCCCCAAGTGTCTGGTTATTTAACTTTTCGTACATAGTGATATTCTGTTGATGATCATTTCACAAAGATTTTTAATACGTACGAAGGACGATGTTTAGGAAAGTTTTGAGAATCGAGAACGTTCGACTGTGAAAAAATGTAGGGTGGACGCCAATGCGCGCAGCGAGGTCGGCCGTCGTCGTTGTCGGCGGAAGGGTGGTGGTCGTGAGGGCGAGGAGCGTCAGAGAGGGGTAGGTACGAGGTTGAGGAGGTGTAGGAGGGCGCGATGGCGGGTAGGAGGGGTAGGGTGCAGGCTAACAGAAAGAAAGATGGCCGACCAAGTCTGTGAGTGCATGCGTGAGTGCGTGAGAGTGGCTCAGACTTGTCTGTGTACGTTCGATCCGTGCCTGTGGTGGTCACATGTCTGAGAGGGGCAAAAGAGCAAGCTCTTCAGAGATGAGATTCAACGTCTCGGAATCCTGTGTGACGATGGAGCGTGTACTATATTCTTTTAGGGTTGACGATGTTTTTCGACTAATGTTGAAAAACGTTTAACAATCGTCAATTGTTCGTTTCAATAATTTGAACACGGAGACAATCTCTTCTATAAATTATCAACGTGTTATAAATTTTAATTACGAACGTCGTTTCGAGTAATAATTTCAATATTTTTCGATATTTTTTTTTTCCACCTTATTGTGTAAATAAAATCGCATTAAACAATAAATTTTGAATTTATTTATGCATATTTCACGTATAAACGCATGCATTTACAATCTACGGTTAACCATTAATTATTTTCGCTACGTGCAAATCTCTCCGAATATGCAATAAAAACTAGTGACTTTCCATTCCCTCGAAGTGAAACAAACCCGAAAACGAGGTGTATGCGGTGTCAGCTCGCTGGGCGATTGAACGAACGAATCAGAAATGTTTGCGAGTATTTCTCCACGAAGGCTCTAAAATGTGGGACACGTTCTTCGGTAGCCAATCCCTCTTCCCCTTTGCCGCAAAATTCTCCGTTAACTTCGTACCTGGTGCTTCCACTACAGCCTAACGGAATGAGCTGTACCTGTGCCTCGATGCCGACAAACTATCACGCGTGTACGCGTGCCTCATGCACACGCGCTCGCGCGCATACACTCAACCGTACACATATACACAACTATGTGTGCTCGGGAATGTGTGAACTGTGAGCGCGTTCATCGTTCCAAGCACATCCTGGCACTCCCCCAGTAAGAGGAGGTGCGACAAGGGACAGATATCCGAGTGTGTGCACGGCTTGCCTCACTCGATTTGATACACTCCCGAATTATATCACACCACCGCTTCAGGAAAATCTCGCTCCTCCGTCGGAAAGGTTACCCTAAATCGCTCTCTCTAGGCCTTCCCTCTCTGTCGGTCAAACAGAGCAGCGCCGGGACTCTCTCGACTCGCTTCGAGCGAGTTTATTTCGTCGCTACAGATATTGATTATTGTAAGCCCAACCTAGTCACTCACTCTATTTTTCTTTCTTTTTTTTTTTTTTCTCTCTCTCTTTCTTTATTCCCCTTCCATCCTATCGAGTGTGCCCGAAGGGATGTGCCAACTAACATTCCGCCTCCTATATATTTCTTTTCTCCTTCTTCGTTCGATTCTCAATCGCGCCTTCCCCCTCTGTCGAACGGAACTTGAACCTTTTCCACCTCGATTCCATTCCTTTTATCCGTTTATCTAGCCATTTTCGTTTCTTCGTTGCACACTCGGCTGGCTTCGACCTCGATCCACCGGTTAAAATTCGGTCGATCGATGAAGCAACCCTTATTCTAGACCGACTAACGCCTCCGGATGTTCCTATTTGCTCCCTTTTTCCTCTCGCTATCTATCTTCTCTCCCCTTCTCTCTCTCTCTATATATATATATATATATTTTTTTTTTTCTATATATTCGTGCCCCGTTTCTTCAGAATTTTCTTATCACGCTCGAGAATATACGAGAAGATTCCAAAAATTCATAAAATCACGTTCACGATTGAAACTTCTTGGCAGAAATATCTAGCATTGGCGAGGACGGCCCTCGGGAATCGGTTCGAAGTGATGGCGAGAGAGAGAGAGAGAGAGAGAATGGGGAGGGGCGGAGAAGGGCG
>NW_006263441.1:211466-216112 GCF_000469605.1 Apis dorsata
GCATTATTACGGTCGTGCTTGATTTCGCGTGCGGCCGAGAAAAACGGAAAAATATTCGCCAGCGTGACGACGTTGCACGGCGTGACCAGCCCGTAGATTCTTTGCGAAGGAACGATTTTGTCGACTGACACGTACATCCTTGAGCGATGACTCAGCGGAATGTTCTTCTCTATCGATACGTATCTCTCGGTTGATTCGCGGCAAGAATAATCCTAGGATAAAAACTATCGTCTTTAAACGCTATTAATGGATCCCAGAATGCCTAGTAAAGAACACGACTACTAACTCTTGCTTAGGCGTGTGCATGCAACGTGCGAGTACGTATACCCGTATCCTCTATACGCGGAAGCGTCGAAACAGTAAAAGGTAGGAGGCACAGGCCAGCCAACAAGGGGAGGGCACATAAGCAGAGGAACAAACGGAGAAAGAGTGACGGGGGCAGGGTGGAGAGAGAAAGAAGGAAAGAGAGAGAGAGAGAGTGAGCGAGAATGGTATATAGGGAAGAGAGAGAGAGAGACAGTCCGAGAAACTGAGCGAGACAGGGAGGACGAGCGAGGATTTCAGGCTCTCGAAACGCAGCGGTATTTGCCGCGCTTTGTCGTTCGTTTTGTACCTCGGCGTGACTCTGCCGCTGGTGCTGATTACGCAATGCGTGGCCATGAGAGGAGCGAGTCGCGTACACTCACGTACGAACGCATACATGTATCCTCGGTTTAAGGACGTGTGCGCGTCACAAACGCGAGAATGTAGCGCAGCCGTATGCGTGACACGCATACGAACACGCTGCAGCCACGCACGTGCGTGAGCAACAGGCAGTGCGTGCACGAGTGTACGTGTTTCGTAGTTACACGTATGTGCGCGTAGATTCGATTAGTCGCTACCGGTTACGCTGGTGTTGGTGCGCGTGCTAGGGTGCGCATGCGCGCATAGATCGTGGCAACGTGTGTACAACGCAACGCAACATCTCGCGGTGTCATCGATGATGGCCCACATCTTGTACTGTTTACAACACAAATTACGATCGGGCACGCGTGCCGTGAAATGTTCCGTGCGCCCGAGAAACTCTCGAATCCTTCTTCTGTCCTATCTTCTCCTATCTTCGTAACGTGAAATATACACACAGGAAATATATACGGATTCTTTCCGCCGTTGCGACGCTCGTTCCGAGGATATTTCTCTTCTCTATTCATCGCGGAAACTTGGTCGTTTTCGGGGTCAACTGAAACGTTGGAAGGAGACGAAATCAACGTCTCGTTTCCTAGGACGTACTCCGTGGGTAAATGTGTGCGTGTCATGTGACCAGTCGTAGCAACGCGATACAAGTACGCAAGTGTTTTTGTCCCGCATAGTTATGTACGGCTTTGTAGTTATGTACGATGAATATACATAGGCGTGTATAACCTAGGAACAATAGGGTCGGTTACGACGATGACGTCGGACGAAATAAGAATTCGAAGTTGTGACGATGTCGATAATGATGGTGGTGACCGTGATGGTTAAGGGAATACGGTTAACGGAACGAAGTTCGTGTACAGATGATAGAGTGCGCTCTTTCCCATCTTTTCTCCGCTCTTTGCTGGTAATTTATTATTGTGCAACATTTAGTCGATTTGTAATCGTCGTCGTTCGTTCGAACGTTATCTATCGAATGAAAATGTTTCAATGGTATAGAGAGACAAAACTATATTCGCGTCGTAGACGTCTCTTTGTCGTGCAACTCGATTCGATAGAGAGAAGTCGTAAATATCGTTTAATCGAGTTTTATCGTCCGCGTGTAGCACGATCGCACGCGTGATCGAACGACGAATACGGTGTACGGTGATCGTTGGATCCCCAACGATTCGCTTTCGTGCTTCCTATTCAACGAATTTCTCGATTTCCCGTTATTAGAGCGAAACACAACGTTCGTTAATCGGCGCGTTAGAGACCGCTCTTCCACACGTTAGAACATCATGATACCGCCTTTAATGAGAAGAATGATACGGGAGGATAGGAAGTAATTAACGGCTTAATTATACCGCGAAGAGTGTTCATTGCTAAAGCTTAAATAGAGACACGAGCGTATTTTCCACAGCCGCCCGTTGTTGATAACCTGAATATATGTTGGATGGAATCGACGATGACGTTTCGATCGCCAATTTAGAAAGAAAGAGACCACTTTTATATTTCGTTTCGTTAACGCGACGACCCTGTGTATAGAAGCGTCAGGTTTTTTCGTGTTCGCTCGAAAACTGGTCGAACACGATCCGATCCGTGTGCCTGCGCGACTAAACAAATATAACTAAGAGAGGTGGTTCGATGCTGGTTGTATGTGCACCTTTCGAGGAACGCAATTGTGTACACTGTCACGGTCTTCATTTGCGTTCAATCCCCTCTCGTCTCGTTTCCTTCTTCGATCGACTTTCATGCACGGTTCATTGAATAGCTAGAAATTTGCTAATCTTTCGCGGTGATATCTATATATATATATATATATATTTCGTCTCGATCGAAACTATCGATCGAAAATATTTCTTCAGTTATTACCAAACAGATTATTATTAATATCTACGGAAGAATTAACTTACTACAGCTGATTCAATAATTTTTGACGTAATCACGTTAGATAATTCCTCGACAAGAGTAAACACGAGTATTACTTCGTACAACTTCTCGACAAATTTCTCGATTTCTCTTTCCGTGTAAACTCTACCTCTAACTCGCTTAAAACCATTCTCGTCATTACGGGTCAAAATTTGTTTTGGAATAGACGGAACGTGTTCAGTCTATTACAACGTCCTTTTACCGCGGTCTATCCTCGTTATTTTTTTTTTTTTTTCCTTCTTTTTTTCCCGCGTTTACCGCGTATGACGCAATCGTTACACGAAACTCCGACTCTTTCCCCCTTCCCCCCCCCCCTGTTTTCGACGGTTTTTAACGAACGAGAAACAAAAGAGAAGCGCGTGGAAAAAGGGTCGAAGGACGCGGGCAGATCGATAAATACCATCGTGATTTTCATGGCTGCGTCGATCGCGTAGCGACTTCCACTTTTCTACGGCCGGTTTAATAAAACGGCCGAGAGTTTGCACGATTTCGTTACGTAATCCATTTATCGGGAAGTCGAGGTTGAGTCGAGTCGATGTCGAAAGACGAAGGGAGGCGACTACGTATCGAAACGTATCGCGCGCCACGACGTTTCAGAAATCTTCGATCGCGATCGTTCTCAATGTATCACATTGGTGTGTGACCATGCTGCACCATGATGACGTGCCATTCACCGTGAAAACCATTCATTCAAGGTATTAACAAGGTCGTGCAAGGTTGTGCATCGGTATCCCGCGTATTTATACCGAATATACAAGAATGTACAACGCTCGCGATGAATACACGTACAGTGTGCGCGCTCGCTATAGGTATACGATCGCATCGCGCGTATATAGGAATGTATATACGTGTACATATACACTCGTATATCGAGATTTGCGCGCGAAAGCAACGGAACCCGGTATCGATCCGAATGCGTAGAAAATACTATTGATTCTCTCGGCCGACCCGTCGACCTCTTCTCCACGTTGTATAGTTGCGAGAACCGGAGGAGGCGGAGGCAGGATCCTCTCTCTCTCCTTTCCTCTCTTCGCCTTCGCTCTCCTCCGTATCATTCGTTGAAAAAGCTTCTTTCTTCACCGCTTCCCGATTTCTTCGGTTTTTCCATTTCGGAATTTTCGTCTCGCCTCCAAGAATTTTTAACGGTAAAAAAATAATGCGATGATATATGTTAATATTTTCATCGCGGGGATGATATCGATACGTACGTCGAGAATTTTCGCAATGGGAATAAAAAAGCGCAGGAATAATTTTATGCTATCTTTTTTTGCACGTGTTTTTTCTTTTTTTTTTTTTTTTTTCCAATTCGTTTTCTTACCAATCGCACGACATCTATCGCGTGATTATATGAATTCGGTGGAACGCGCGTACGTCGAACGTCTCGTAGAAATAACGTAATCGAGGAAACGGTCTCGATAAGCGATATTCGTTCGATCGGTTGGCCCGTTTCTCGCGATCGTGGGCGTCTCTCGATTCGGTACCTGTTCTCAACCGTGTTACCAACGGATCTGTTCCCGATCGCGCGCGCCTCCGCCATCGAACAACCGCCCTTCGAAAACGGACCGAGGAAAGTCATTTCTGTCGCATCTTTGCGGTCTCGTCGAAACAAACGTTGCGTACGTGACCGTGATTGGCCTGGTGAAGGGGTGAGGGGAGAATTACATAAAAGGCACGAAGCAAGCGAGTCGCCTATTCGCCCAGCCTACGTCCTCCAGGGTCGTACACCCACGTTCATACTTCTTGCGTATCGTCTCGCGAGCTTATATGGACGATTATGTATTCAAGCGTTATCCTATGTATACTATATATACGTATATATTCTTTTATATACGTGGAGCGTTTAGAGGAGTCGGTTAGGATCGTATTTTTAAGAAATTTTCCATGCAAGAATTCTCTCGGGATGCAGATATCGGTCTGTCGTTTCCGCGCAGATTCGTTAATCGCGAGAATGGATTAGTAATTTGTATAGTGATTCATATATTTAACGTGAATCATTTTTTTGTAGAAACGTGTATCGTTCAAGTGAATTATTCAGGATATATATATATATATATATATATATA
>NW_006263441.1:216922-218265 GCF_000469605.1 Apis dorsata
GATTTTTTTCCTATTATTTTCGTACAAAAAAATCTCTCGAATTTTTTTTTATGCGCCTTACACGGCGCGTAGGAAAAAAAAATAACTGTTTATCTTCTATCGTACATTTCCTCCCGATATCATTAATCCGGTAGAAAATTCGCCGATATCGACTTAACGATTCTCAATAAATTGAACCAACGATACATATGTATACAGATGTTTTTTTATTTTTTTTATTTATTCCTTTCTTTTTTATTCTTTACTTCGCACTTTGGTTACAATTTAATTTTGGTTTAACCTTTTTTTCTTTTTTACTGGCGTAGATCACGAGAAGGAAGGATATGATAAATTGTGGCCGATGAGGAAAAGAGCACGAGAACGAGTACGAGCAGGAGCACGAGCAAGAGCAAGCGGCTTCGTCGAGGAAGGCGAGAAGAAGCGACGACGAGGCGGCACCAGCAATACCAATAAAAAGATCAACACTAGATCTGATGTTAGCGGACATTAACGGTAACTTGGCGGATCTGAGAAGCGAAGCGATGGCGTCGCAGAGGTTTTGTCTGCGTTGGAATAATCATCAAAGTAATCTACTCTCCGTTTTCGACCAACTACTCCATGACGAGTCGTTCGTCGACGTTACACTGGCCGTCGAGGGTCAGCTACTCAGGGCACATAAGATGGTGCTGTCGGCGTGTAGCCCTTACTTTCAGGTAAGGACACCTACTCTCCACCATCAGCCCAACAAATCCATCCTCTGCATTAACCCTTTGCACTCCAGCCCTGTTTCACAAGATTACCATAAAATAATTACTCATAAGATTATAACTCGTAAGATCATTCTTAAAGAGCTTAGGAACATATTTAGGATATTCTAAAAAATCAAACATAAATAAATATTGTCGCCTTTCAAGCCATTCACGTAACAATTCCAGTAGAGGCATTGCTGGAGAACAAAGAGTTAATATTATTATAATAATACTATATTATACTATAATATATAATTATTATAATATATTATAATAATATTCGTATCAATCCAAATGGTTTTCTGGAGAGCAAAGGGTTAATATTATTATAATAATACTATATATAATATACTATAATATATAATTATTATAATATATTATAATAATATTCAATCCAATAATTGGAGGGCAAAAGGTTAATATTATTATAATAATACTATATATAATATATATAATAGTATATGTACAATATATTATAATAATATTTGTATCAATTCAAATGGTGCCAGAGAGTCACCATTGGAAAGCAAAGGTTAATACTATTACAATATATATATTATAATAATACTACATATAATATTATATATATAATACACTATAATATATAATTACTAT
>NW_006263441.1:218378-218731 GCF_000469605.1 Apis dorsata
TATAATATACTATAATACTATAATATATATATAATATATATATTATAAATATATACTATATATAATATTATGTATATAATATATGTAATATACTATAATATATAATTACTATAATGTATTATAATAATATTCACATCCAAATGGTATCGTTGGAGAGCAAAGGGTTAATATTATTATAATATATATATTATAATAATATTATATATAATATATATAATATATATAATATACTATATATAATATTATATATATAATATATATAATTACTATAATATATTATAATAATATTTGCTGCATCAATCTAAATGGTGCCAGAGAGTCACCGTTGGAGAGCAGAGGATTAATATTATTAC
>NW_006263441.1:218770-220025 GCF_000469605.1 Apis dorsata
TATATATATTATAATAATACTATATCTAATATACTATAATATATAATTACTTAATTACTTATAATATATAATATACTTAATAAATTATAATATATTATAATAATATTATTATATGTATATATATATATCTATATTAATATTAATAGGATTATTAATAATTGGTGTATTAATATTACCTTTCTCACCTTTTCCTACGCTTGCCTTCTTATTTTTTGCAGGCCCTTTTTGTTGGCCACCCCGACAAGCACCCGATAGTCATACTGAAAGATGTCCCCTACGTGGACATGCGAAGCCTTTTGGATTTCATGTATCGCGGAGAGGTGAGCGTCGACCAGGACAGGCTGACCGCCTTCTTGAGAGTAGCGGAATCTCTCAGGATAAAGGGCCTGACCGAGGTAAACGAGGACAAGTGTGACTTGCCCAGTATTACCTCCTCGTTGCTTGGCAATCAAAACACAGTACCTCCACCACCACCGAATCTACATAGAATAAACCAAATCGGGCCTCACCACCACGTGTCCCAGAAGAGGATGCACCACATGTCGAGCCATCCCCTGTTGGGCTCGGCCTTGTCCGCGCCAAAGAGAAAACGGGGAAGGCCGAGGAAGCTGAGCGGCTCGTCCGACACACCGATCAGCGAGCTCTCCGCCCAGGAGCTGCAGTCATGCTCGGGGGCCGACCTCGTCCAGGGCTCGCCCGAGATGATGGAAATGAAGATGAGTATCGACTTTCAGAGCGAGGGCGCCGGGAACACCGGCAGGAATTCCGGGAACGCGAGCAACAGCAGCAACAACGTGGGCAGCAATAACGTCGGGGGCAACTCTGGATCCGGGACGGGCACCGCCAACCTCCCCGCCTCCTCCTTGTCGTCCGCGAGGAAGGACGAGCCAACGGAAAATGGTACTGACACGCCTGAGTCGCTGACACCCCGCGTGAAACGGGAACCCGAACCGACGCCTAGCACCTCTGCCCAAGGTAAAAATTCACTCTTTCACCCTTCCTTCCTTCCTTCCTTCCTTCCTTGCTTTCTTCCTTCCTTCCTTCCTTCCTTTCTTTCTTTCTTTCTTTTTTTCCTACTTTCTTTCTTTCTTTTTTCCTTATTTCTTTCTTTCTTTTTTCCTTATTTCTTTCTTTCTTTTTTTCCTTATTTCTTTCTTTCTTTTTTTCCTTATTTCTTTCTTTCTTTTTTTCCTTCTTTCTTTCTTTTTTTCCTTCTTTCTTTCTTTTTTTCCTTCTTTCTTTCTTTCTTTTTTTC
>NW_006263441.1:220168-222273 GCF_000469605.1 Apis dorsata
TCTTTCTTTCTTTCTTTTTTTCCTTCTTTCTTTCTTTTTTTCCTTCTTTCTTTCTTTCTTTTTTTCTTTCTTTCTTTCTTTTTTTCTTTCTTTCTTTCTTTTTTTCTTTCTTTCTTTCTTTTTTTCTTTCTTTCTTTCTTTTTTTCTTTTTTTTCCTTTCTTTTTTTCTTTTTTTCTTTCTTTCTTTCTTTCTTTCTTTCTTTCTTTCTTCCTTCCTTTCTTTCTTTCTTTTTTCCTTTCTTTCTTTTTTCCTTTCTTTCTTCCTTTCTTCCTTCCTTCCTTCCTTCCTTCCTTCCTTTCTTCCTTCCTTTCTTCCTTTCTTTCTTCCTTTCTTCCTTCCTTCCTTCCTTCCTTCCTTCCTTTCTTCCTTCCTTTCTTCCTTTCTTTCTTCCTTCCTTTCTTCCTTTCTTCCTTTCTTTTTTTCTTTTTTTCTTTCTTCCTTTCTTCCTTCCTTCCTTCCTTCCTTCCTTCCTTCCTTCCTTCCTTCCTTCCTTCCTTTCTTTCTTTCTTTCTTTCTTTCTTTCTTTCCTCCTTTCTTCCTTTCTTTATTTCTTTTTTCCTTTCTTTATTTCTTTTTTCCTTTCTTCTTTCCTTTCTTTCTTTCTTCCTTCCTTCCTTCCTTCCTTCCTTTCTTTCTTTCTTTTTTCCTTTCTTTCTTCCTTCCTTCTTTTCTTTCTTTATTTCTTCCTTCCTTCCTTCCTTCTTTCCTTTCTTTCTTTCTTTCTTTCTTTCTTTCTTTCTTTTTAATCATCAGATTATACATGTATAGTTCGCTGATGGAAACAAGTCTGTGCGAGGGAAAAGTCTGATCTAAGGATGGAATGCTTACATATAATTCTGTAATTCTTCTATGCGAAGAAGAGAAAGGATGAATAAGATGATAGGTAAGGGCGCACGATTCCTGCGCGAGACTTCTTTTCAGCAGTGAACGATGGTTATTGTCCTCTCCTCTCCTCGTTGTAAAATGTAATTTCGGGTGTTTTAAGCGAGGGAGGATATTTGTTTTTTTTTTTGACTGCAACTTTGACGATGATCCAACTGATCGAACTTTCTTCTGTATTGTTGAGTAGCCTCCGATGAGACGTTCGCGCGGCCGCACAGTAGACAAGGGAGCGAAGGTTTCAAGCAAGGTAAGGAATATCATTATACGGTTTACACGATTAACACCTTTTGCTCATTGCCCGTAATCGAAGTAACAATGTCGATGTCATTTTTAATAATTTTTGAAAGAAAAAAAAAAAAAAGAAAAAGAAAAGGAAAAAAGGAAAAATTAGCTCAATCTTATTTAACGAATAATTTTATTAATACCCATATCGATTTCGATACAATTTTATTTTGAAATGGTATTAATTATATCGCTTATCTGTTTAAATTAAATGATAATATTTATTATCGTGTATACGTAAAATTCCATTCCGTTGAAAATTTTAAATAATAATAATAATATTTATGTATATATATAAATCGATATTTTGAAATGTTTACTATTTTTATTATTATTACATGTGAATATTCAGAGCAACTCATATTGATTACAGTACAATGAAATTATATATGCTGAATTTGTATTAAAAAGGTTGATACGTAAGCGATGTGGATGAATATTTTTTTAGAATTTCAGATAAACGAATAGATCATTGATCGATCGAATATTTTCAATGGAATTTTTTCATCTCGTATTCGACAACAAGTTCTCAAATAAATTTTGAAACAGAGAATGAATTAACGTTTTGCATTGATCTTTTCCTTCGTATAAACGTTTCCTTAACGTTAAATATTTTAATTCTTTGACATGGTAACATCATCACACGTTTACCTATCACTCGTTTTCTTACAGAGCGATATATTAAAAATCAAAAAAAAAAAAAAAAAAAAAAAATATTACAAAAATTACTTTACGATGTGCTAATGAATTTAATTTTTCAGAATTTTCAACCGTTAATTTTACACCTTGCTCATCGTTGCGCGACTGCGAATTATAATTGCGAACGCAGTATCGCAGCAATATTTCCGGGGGAGGTTATTTTTTCGATCATAGACACACTCAAGTACACACTAAAACAGACCAAAAAAAAAAAAAAAAAAAAAAAAAAAAAAAAAAAAAA
>NW_006263441.1:225186-225529 GCF_000469605.1 Apis dorsata
TTCAAAATATGCGAACAAATTTTGTTAATAATCATTCGTCTAACCGTTCCTCTCTTGCTTGACTGATCTGTATGTATGATGCGTGTATGTGTGTGTATATGTACGTACGTTAGCATACCTTTGGATGGTAGCCGAATAGACACGAGAGCGAGTCCAGGTGAACGAGATGGAGAGAAAAAAAGGACGAGTTAAATGGTGCGAGACTGCGAGCGAGAACGAGAATGAGCGAGCGAGAGCGAGCGAAAGAGAGAAAGAACGAGAGCGAGCGAGAGAGAGAAAGAGCGAGAGCGAGCGAGAGAGAGAAAGAGCGAGAGCGAGCGAGAGAGAGAGAGAGCGAGAGCGT
>NW_006263441.1:225711-225911 GCF_000469605.1 Apis dorsata
TTGTGCCGCGTGAACGTGGAGCGCGTGTACGGTGCATATCCATTTGGAAGAAAGGAAGAAAGGAAGAAAGAAAGAAAGAAAGAAAGAGAGAGGCATCGTTGAGTCGCTGAAATGCTCTTCATGGTATGGCGAAACGAGACCGTAACGGTCCTCTTCGCAGCCAGCCGTACGGGATCGAGGCAGAGAGCCGCGATCGAGCA
>NW_006263441.1:226036-228145 GCF_000469605.1 Apis dorsata
GAAAGCGTGTGCGTGAGAGCGAAAGAAAGAATCTGAAGAGGGAATGGCGACGAGCACAGAGGGGCGGGGACGCACACGGAAAAGCGGGTGCGGCATAAAACACTTAACATGGGACAGAGTTGACGGACAGCCGGTTCGAAACACGGTGACTCTTTTTTGCTGGCTCTACCCTTCCTCTTGCTTCCCCCCACAAATATATAGAAATACGTATTATATAGTAGTATATCGATACATTACTTTTTTAAATACACAATTATATATATATATTGCTATATATAATAATTGATGCATACTTAAGTTTAAATATATATATATATATGTATGTATTATAATTACATAAGATTAGATTAAAGAAAAATAATAAATAATGCAAATTACGAGATAAAATTAATTAAGGAGCGTGGAGAGAACTGTTTAAGGGAGAGAGATTTGTTCGTTTCAGACTCGGAGGAGACGTCGAGTGGCGGTGGCTCGCAGTCACCGACTCACATTCGCATCAACTTCGAGCGTTGCTTTCGCAAGGAGTACAGCGCTTCGTCCCTTCAAGGGAAGACGCAGTCGTCGTCGTCGGCCGCCACCGCGTCGATGGAGGACTCGCAACAATATTCCGACTCCGAGTCGGAGCAAAAGGTGTCGAAAGAGAATTTGAGCAGTGCCATATTTAATCTGGTCGCCGGCGAGTCGGAGATCAGCCAGAGCGACTTCGAGGGATCGTTCAAGGTGGAGAACGAGAGAACGGAAGGCTCTGTGCGGGACTTCTGCGTGAAAGAGGGCGACGTGTACCGGTGCACCGTATGCCATCGTACATACACACACATCAGCAATTTCTGCCGGCACTACGTCACCTCACACAAGCCTAACGTCAAGTACTATCCGTGCCCGGTTTGTTTTAAGGAATTCACGCGGAAAGATAACATGGTCGCCCACGTTAAAATCATACACAGCCTCAAGCCGCACATGAGCCTTAGCAGCGGTGGCAGCGGTGGCATGGGCCAGCAACGGTAGACCGCTCTTCCCGCGTCCACAACACCGCCACCACGACCCTTCTCAGCCTACGTTCCCTGGCTCTCTCCCTTCGTTTTATGCCCCTCGAGAAATAATATAAATAATACAATTTACCGGAGACGCTGCTTCTCCTACCGTTCCCGGAGAGCCGTTGCTCGCATCGTCGTCGCGTGCAATATAAAGCGTCGAGCATGAATCGTTGATCGATTAATCCGTGCGTCGCGGCGAGAGCCGGGGAACGTTGCGCGGGGAAGCGGCAGAGCGACGAACGCCGCCGTCTTGAGAAATGGAAGATGCGAGTCGTGTATACCGGATGAACCCATGGCTGTAAATAAATTTAAAGGAAAAAAGTACGAGAAGAAAAGTTGCAACGTTTCGAACGAACGAAGAGAGAGAAGGGTAGCATTGATAAGATGATGAAAATGCGAAGATTTTTGGGGATAAAATTGATCGTAGAGACGAGAAAAGGATTATCCCTGAGTTGGGATATGATAAATCATTGTTAAGACACGTAGATAGTTGTACATTTCTTCTTTTTTATACACTTGACGAACGTTCGATAAGCGAGAAATAACGAAGAAAAGTTGAATCCGAAAAAAAAAATTATATGTATATATATATATATATATGTATATATATATATCGTTGTTCCCATTACTGGATGGAGAAATATATTAATCGTGGACCATGTGTGCGTCTGTTGCAGCTCAAAACAATTTTCTCCATTTCGAGTGGATCAGCAACAGGAAGCAAAATAAATTTTTTAAATCGAGGGATATACATGATATTAAATGTAGCAGCTAGTGAAATCAAATTGCAAATCGAATGCAGAGTACCTTCTATTCGCGGTATTATATATATGTGTGTGTATGTATATATATATATATATATATATATATATATCTTAATCAATATGCAATACTATTAATTTTCTCTCGATTCGTTCGAAAATTGTGACTCTTTCGGACGAAACCGGATGGGTCTGTGTGTACTCTCATCCTGTTTCGCGAACCGAAAGCTCCCTTTCTCCGAAGAAGAAGAATACATTTTTTTTTCGTGCGCGTAACACGCAACGGGCATTAAGTTACAAACGAAACGAGCTTT
>NW_006263441.1:228312-229122 GCF_000469605.1 Apis dorsata
ACAAAGAGTTTATATATATATATATATATATAAATACATATATATATATATGTATATATATATATATGATTGAACCGGTGTACTCGTTTAGTCGTCTCAACTAGTAGTTCTGCGACGACAGGGTCGATCAAAGAAGGAAGACGAAGAAAGAAAGGAAAAAAAAGAAAAAAGTAATAAGCAAAGCAATCGCAGAAGGAACGTGAGTCCAAATCAACAAAGAAAAATTATATTTACTATTGTGTGACTATTAATATTACGGAGAGAATCAAACGTGTCGCATGTAGCATCGGAGAAAATATGCATACATAACGTTTATTACGAGGTATATATATATAAATATATATATATATATATAAAGAAAAAAAAAAAAGAAAAAGAAAAAAAAACGGCGGTACATGCACACACAATATAAATAAGGGAACCACGTAGACTGAGTAAATGCAATATATATGTACGATGACCGTTCGCCATGTTGTTGAGCCGTTGAGCCGTGTGTTGTCGAGCTGTCGAGCCTGATTCGAAGTTATATAGTAGCGTAATAGAGGGAGCCAAGGTGGAGATAAGTCCGCGGTTAGGCCGCAATGGAGAGAGAGAGATGGAAATAGTTAAATGGGGAAATTAATGGAACGGGACATGCAATTCTTGAAAGACTGCAGAGGGACGGTTTTAACGACACCAAATACAAGATAGTACTGACATTGGATAGACTGAAGGCACTTTAGTAGTAACTTAACGCCATATCGTACTGTACCGTACTCTATTGAACAAAACA
Organism: Apis dorsata; assembly: GCF_000469605.1. Taxonomy (NCBI): domain Eukaryota; kingdom Metazoa; phylum Arthropoda; class Insecta; order Hymenoptera; family Apidae; genus Apis; species Apis dorsata. The sequence continues at coordinate 229,085 of NW_006263441.1, forward strand.
AAAAAAAAAAAAAAAAAAAAAAAAAAAAAAAAAAAAAA
>NW_006263441.1:229155-229868 GCF_000469605.1 Apis dorsata
GAAAGAAAGAAAGAAACAAGGAAGAAAAATAAGATATAAGAAGATATAATTTGTGCTTAGCCAGTACAACTGGACCACAGTTTTACTGCTATATATTCTATATATTCTGTATATTATATATATTATATTAGAGAAGGCATGAATATTTTATCGTTACCCGCAATAATGAGTAACATTACAGTTCGTTTATTTCTTGTTTCAACTAGGAACGAATCGTGGATGTTTAAATCTATTCTAATGTAATTATTGTTCCGGAGGGAAGTAAAAATATGCGTTTATTGGAACGATTATATTATAAATTTGTTACGTGAATTGATAATCGATCAATGAAAATCGTGTTACGATCTAGTAGATTCTCTTTTTTGTAAATATTTAAATTCTAAATAACGTGGGGCAAGGATGTGTTCTTCGTGTCCAGGGTCATTAGAAATAATCGTTGTTAAAAATATATCCTTGTCCTACTTGTTACGAGTTTTTTACGCAGTCTATCTGAAACATCATTTTCAATGAATTCAATCGTTCAGAGAGATCATGCTAATAAAAAAGTAAAGAGACTAAAGGAGGAAGGGGAAGAGGAGGATAAAATAAAAAGAAGAAGAAGAAGAAGAAGAAGAAGAAGAAAAAGAAAAAAAGAAGAAAAAGAAGAAGAAAGAAAATTAAAATATAATTCATTTTCATTTTCTTTTTTTTTTTTTTTTTTTTTTTTTTTTTTT
>NW_006263441.1:229893-230833 GCF_000469605.1 Apis dorsata
TATTATTATAGCGTATATACACGCGCCAATATACAGTCGAGTCGATTATCGATTATACTGTTCAAAAGGGATACGGCTACAGTGATGGTATATAGGCTTAGTCGTGAGAGACAGCACTAAAATACGATTGTAGCTTACTATATTTTGCACTTTACACTTTGTCGAATCCTCTCTAGTCGGATCTTCGTTCATAGATCGAAGTTGTTAAGTGATCATGAACGGAATATTGATGAATCGGAGAGGAAGCGAAAAACGATTTATATACAAATTTTTTCACTAGTTGGGCATAGACATTTAGACGACTAGAGGCTATATAATATATAATTATAATTATAAATATTATTATTACTGCTACTATTATTAATTAATTGATTAATTAATAATCGAAAAAAAAAAAAAACGGAGACCTTCGTTGTTATTTTTAAATGCGTGGGATTGTTTCCAAGGAGATGGGACAAAGGAGATGGATAGAGAGGGAAAAAAAAAAAAACGGATGGAAGAACGGATGGAGAAAAGAAATGGAAGGAAAAAGAGGAGAGAAAGAGAAAGAGAAAGATAAAGAAAGAGAGAGAGAGAGAGATAGAAACGGGGGACACGTGACTCGTACGATCTTTCCGTCGCGTCCCCCGCCACCACCACGACAAATTGCCCACGATTGACCAGTGTTGTTCGTTCGTTGTTCAAGAGGATATCTAGCGTTGCAAAGATATGAAAAAAAATTTTTAGTTTGTAAGGAAGATATATAATCGGGGGGAAATCGATCGCGTGCGAATATCGTATCATTTGCCTCCGATAAAACGCGAAAACTTTGCGCGTTTTTACTTTTAGGAAGATAGAGAGAATTATAATTATTTAGTTAGGCAGGCAGCAATGATTTTAGAGGAGTAGGTAAAAGTAAAAAAAAAAAAAAAAAAAAAAAAAAAAAAAAAAAAAAAAAAAA
>NW_006263441.1:230952-231198 GCF_000469605.1 Apis dorsata
TCGTAAATGGACCGTGCCGTTGACTCGCGAATCGATTACACACTCTCAGGTCAATTATCTTCAAAATTTTTAAACTCTTTATGGACCAAAGAGTATCCACCGACCATGTTTCGGTACAGGTGGATTATTTTCGGCGGGAGAGGAAAAATTAGTGTGCGTGTATGTATATGTATATATATATATATTTCTTTGCTTTTTTGTTTGTTTTTTTTTTTCTTTTTTTTTTTTTTTTTTTTTTTTTTTTTT
>NW_006263441.1:232714-232919 GCF_000469605.1 Apis dorsata
TCAGGGTAAAAACTGATACCTAAAATAAAATTGTTGAAATTTTTTAGCAATCGATCTTGAAGCTTGCTACGAAAAATCTAATCGTACTACATTCGCTCACGTTCGTTGCCTTTTAAATGTTGTTGAACTTTTTAGACTTAAGGTTGTAAAAAAAAAAAGAAAAAAAAAAAAAAGTGAAAGAAATTCATGTTGCCAATCAGTAAAA
>NW_006263441.1:232961-233704 GCF_000469605.1 Apis dorsata
TAGTAGGAAGTTTGGTGTTCGAAGGTGGTGTTCTTATATAAGGATTAAGGTTGTAACGATACGAGATCCTTGTATTCGTACAAAATTTAGTGTTCAAATTGTAAAAAGTGTTCATAGCGGGGAAAAAAAAAAAATAATAATAATAAAATAAAATAAAATAAAATAAAATAAAACAAAAACACGTTCAAGTGTTTTTTATCGAGGAATTGCTTGTAAGAGAGTACCTTGTACTTGTGCTACGCGCATACGTTGTTTACCCAAAAAAAAAAAAAAAAAGAAAAAAGAAAAAAAAAAGAAAGAAAGAAAGAAAGAAAAAGAAAAAAAAAGAAATAAAGTAAAATTAAAATATCTTGCGAAGAAGAAAAAAAGGGAGAGGGAGGGGGGGAGGGAGGAAAGAAATATATATACATACATGCAATCAGGTCGAAATAGAAATTTACGAATTAGAATTATATATCTGCAACTGTCTTCTTCTACCTGTTTTTTAAAAAATGAATTTTTACTCGAAGCACAAGCGAATTTCTCACGCTAAAAAACGCGGTTAGGATCGAGGAGGTCTCGTTGAAATGAGTTTTCACGTTGAATATATTTTTAATTAATTTATAAGTCTACGGACATTGCGGGTGGGTTTTTGGGGGAATGAAATAATTGAGGAAAACAAGAAAAATTTTACATAGATTATATATTATATTATATTTATATGTATGGCCCTTGCAATGGCGGACAGACGATACACTTTTCTC
>NW_006263441.1:235474-236171 GCF_000469605.1 Apis dorsata
GCTCGATTTTACGAGATCCGCTCTCCGCCGCGTATTAGGCACACGAGCGTTTGCCCACGAGTTATGTATAAGCGTAAAATACGTTTAAAATCAAACGCAAAAGAATCGCATTCGAGAGAAGTGGAAAGATCTCGAAAAATCGTATTTGGCGTAAAATCCGACGTACAAAATAGCGCATCGAAAGATAAAAAAAAAAAAAAAAAAAAAAAAAAAAAAAAAAAAAAAAAAAAAGAAAGAAAGAAAAAAAAAAAAGTAAAGCAATTGGGTTTTAACGAGTGAAAGAGAAAAGAAGAGAGTTGTTGATTGTTCGGCAGAATTTTTTTTTTTTTTTCTCTCGAAAAAAACATCTAGCGTCCCTTATTGTTTGAACTTGTTTGGGAAAAAAAAAAAAAAAAAAAAAAAAAAAAAAAGGAAAAAGATCGATCGTATTGTTTCTCCTTGTGATAATAACACGTTACATGCGTACACATCGAGGATTTATCTTTATTCGCGCGAAAATCGAGCGAGTTTCTTGTACGAAGCTTCATCCATTAACTGCAATAACACTTTAGTAAATTTCAGCTGTTACGTCACTTTTAATTTTATACATACACATTTACCGATTTATTAATTCGTCGTATTACATTTTACATACGACCGATAACAAAATAACAAATTTCTTTTTTTTCTTTTTTTTTTTTTTTTTTTTTTTTTTTTT
>NW_006263441.1:236392-238490 GCF_000469605.1 Apis dorsata
CTAATATATACGTATATACATGCTTGTCAAGGAAAGTAAGCGGATTAATCGAAACTCGAGAAAGAAGGTAATTACCATAAACGATTAACAGCGCCAGTTGTATACACAGTACGCAGTAGAACGTTTATTATTTGATTTTTTTTCTTTCGTTGTGTTTTTTTCCCCTTTCCCCTCTCGTTATTATTGTCCGTTATTATTATTATTATTATTATTATTATTATTATTATTAATATTATTATTATTATTATATTATTATTATTATTATATATATATATGCGTTTATTATTGTCGCACGTATGTGGAACGTGAGTGTGAATGGGAGTCAGAGACTCGTGATCGTTTTATCAATCAATTTTTGCACGCACAAATCTCTATCCCGTATTTCTCGGCTAGTTTCGAGGATGTTTTCTAAAAGCGAGGAATTGTCATCAAAGTGCCATAAAAGTGTTAGTTCGAAACGAAGGATTCGTCACTCGTGCGATTAATTCGCCACGAGTTATCTGTACAATCGTTTCTTCATCTTCTTCTTCTTCTTCTTCTTCTTCTTCCTCCTCCTCTTCTCGTTTTTTTGAAAATATTCTCTTTCCTCTTTGATCTTTTTAATCGTTGTACATTTGTTTTTTTTTTTTTTTTGTTCTCTCTCGTTACTACGTTCCACAGCCGTGTTCTCACGTAGAAATTTCTCGTTAGTCATTCGAAACAGAGATCGTAGAAAGATCACGGATCGATCCATTGCCTCTCTTCCCCTCCTTTGTGTATATCGATATTATGTCCATACACATACATACATACATAAATATACACATACACACACACAAACATTACACACCAAATTCGAGAAATTCCCGCACTCATTACGAAGCACCGTTACTCTTAGCCAAAAATTACTTTTATTTAGTTATTCGTTTTTTTTTTTTTTAGCGATCGTGTGGATGTGTTTGGCATCATTTGACCGATGGTTACTGGATCGACGATCGTTGCCTCGACGACGAGAATAAGAAATAACCGCCTTCGAGCGAAATTATATTTTAAATGGCCCTCGTTGAAACATGAGCCACCATTGTATCGTTGTCGTCGTCGTCGTCGTCGAGCGTGGTCGGGCAAAAAACGATCGGCGATAGGACCATTGGCCACGGACGATCTTTAGATGTTAAGATATTTCCTTCGTTTCGTGGCTTGCTCGAGTAAAGAAACGAACGTTTTTTGTTTTGTTTTGTTTTGTTTTTTTCCTCGACAACAACAATAACAACAACAAATTTTTCGATATATTATTATCCTTGTTGTATGTAATGTAATATAATATAATACGCATATATCGATAAGAGAAAAAGAATCAATGTTCCGGGCTACTCGAGAAGCCAATCGCAACAGGAAGTCAGCGATTATTATTTTTTATGGACTTTTGTTTTGCATGTTGCGTACGCGTATTGTTGATTTATTATTATTATTTTTACTTGTCCGGACAATGAAGCAAAGCGAAATATTTGGAGAAAAAAAAAAAGATAAATATATATATATGTACATGGTTTGTTCGTTGCATTTAACTTTGATTTTTTTTTTTTATAAGCTATTCAATTTGGCCACTTTCTTCTTTCTTGTTTTATTGTTTTTTTTGTATTATTATTATTATTATTATTATTATTATTATTGTTTTTATTCTTCGTTGTTATTGCGTTGCGAGAAACGATCTCTATCTATTCAAATCTATCGATGTAACGTATAAAATTAGATTGATGCCAGAATATCTCGTTTCTCGCAACGAGAATCGAATTTTGTATAGCAGCTGTAGAGTCTAATTGCACGACAGATTCGGTACACGATTCTGCGTTATTGCCATCCATTTATCTTCCTCACGAATTCGTCCGATATTCTCGTTTTGGAAACTTTCCAAACGTCCTAGTAAGGACGCGTCAGACGAGAGTAACCAAAATTACAAAATAACGTCGGATGAACTCGTCCCTTCCCTCCTTCTCCCCCTTGCCTTTTCTTTTTATTTTCTTTAAAAGTTTTCAGCGCACGTTGGATCGATGGATTTCTTATGAATTGTATTATCCGTCGAAACTTTTTATTGGATAAAAAAAAAAAAAAAAAAAAAAAA
>NW_006263441.1:240817-242644 GCF_000469605.1 Apis dorsata
TCCAGATTTTTATTTTGAGAATCGAAATTTTTAACGATAATGGCGAGAAAGAGATATATATATTCCTGCGTAAAGTAAGAAGAGCTTTCTTTTTTCTTTTCTTTTCTTTTCTTTTTTTTTTTTTTTCGTGGGAAATATACAATTTTTCACGAACGTGGATAAGAGAGGGAGTTTAAATTTAATCGCGCGAAGGATATGTGCTATATTTTCTTCATTTTTTTTTTTTTTTTTTTTTTTTTTTTTTTTTTTTTTTTAAACGAAAGTATAAGCGGAAATAACGTATAAGCAATACGATTAATGGGACTGAAAAAGTATCGTACGGATATATTTTTTTTTTCTAGATCGTATATACATACACATATATATATATATAAAATGGATAGCTTTAAAAAAAATTTTCAATGCTTTAACGCGCGGAATGTTTTTATTTCTTTTTTTTCTTTTTCCATTTTTTTTCCCCCTCTTTTCTCTTCCCCCTCCCCCGATATTACTCGGTCTTCCGATTTCAGCAGTTCGCACGCGAAACGTTGATTACGTAATATCTTCTCTCTTCTTCTCACAATGTCTTCTCTGAGTTTTATACTGCATCCGTATAAAAAAAAGAAATGCATATATAATTACAACTTAACAATTAGATCTTTTCGTTAAAATAGAATAAAAATTGTAATCGAAAAATTGTTGTGAAGAAATACTGCGTACGCAATAACATATCGATTCGCATATCAATTTATACGCGCGTGGCTAACAACGTGTTTCTCCAAAAATTTTTATTGGACGAAAAATTATTTTTTGAAAAGAAAAGAAGGGAGAGCAGAGATGGATTCATTGGCAGAGTTTCGTAGTCAAGATTTGTATTACTATTACTACTACTATTATTATTATTATTACTATTAATATTAATATTATTATTATTTTCTTTTTTTTTTCAAACGTTTTCTACGCCTTCCAACAGATTTGATTCCAATGGTGCGTAACAAAGTATATTTAGCGAGATGATTAAAGAAAAGAAAGAAAGAAAGAAAGAAAGAAGATGAAAATATATATTTATCACAGAGTTTATTAAAGGTTCGCTACGGGCTCAGGAGACTCGTAGAGTTCATTAGATAGTGCCTAAAATAGAGAGAATGAAAGAAAGAAAGAAAGAAAGAAAGAAAGAAAGAAAGAAAGAAAGAAAGAAAGATGAAAGAAAGAACACGAATTAATACTGCATAGCAGTCTCGGTATATGTACAGGTGTTTTTTTTTTCTGGGAAAAGTGTATTATAATTATTACCAATTATTAATTATTATTATTATTATTATTAATATTATTATTATTACTATTATCATTATCGATTTACCATTATTCGCACTACTATTAATGCAGCAACAAAAACAATATTATTTTTATTATTCACCGTTATTATTATTATTACTATTATTAAATATTATTGTTTGATAAGAATTATTATTAACTTTTAGCTATGGACAAGCACCGATAAAATTGGTTATTATTGCTAGATATATAAGTTAATGCACAGGCAAGCACAGACGAGTTATAGAGAAAGTTATATATGTATACAAACATAGTATATATTATAATGACCCTCAGTTAGTTTCTGGGTCTAGACCGTTTGTTTTTTCTCTTTGATTTATTATTATTATTATTATTATTATTATTATTATTATATTATATTATATATATATATATTATTATATTATATTATATTATATTATATTATATTATATTATACTTTTTTCGTTCATTCGTTCGTTTAAAAATCTGAAAGAAATTTATTATTTGATACATTGTTAACACGTTTTCTATTTTTTTTTTTTTTTTTTTTTT
>NW_006263441.1:243382-244133 GCF_000469605.1 Apis dorsata
CCAATGCAAAACTAAGAAGTTTCACGAAGTTTCTTTCGTGGAAACGATATATACGCGATACCATCCCTTCTGTTCTAAAAAAAATATTCATAACAGGAAGTTATGCGAAAGAAGAGGGAAACAGGTCTCGATTCGTTACCATATCTTTTTTTAACAAAATTTGTTATTTTTTTTTTTTTCATTTCTAATTCCATCGAACGAACAAAAGTTCACAAATTGCCATCAAATATTTCAAAGTATACTACTTCGTTTTGAAATTAATATTATTCGTTGCTACACTTTTTTTTATGCGAATTATCGGCAATTTTTCTGTTCTTTCAAATTCTTCCTCCGTTGTTTCCTTTTTTTTTTTTTTTTTTTTTTCGAATAAATTCGAATTAAAAATTCGTTGCGAAAAAAACTTTCGAACGAATACCGAACGGAAAGCAGTATTTTGGTCTTCCGCATCGGTGTATAATATTATACGCGCGCGAGAGAGAGGGAATGAGCGTGGATGTTGATACATGTGATGCGTATGTTTGATTAAATGATGAACACGTGAGATAGAGCTATTTAAAAGAATATATATAGATATATATATATAAAGAGAGAGATATAATATTACGTGAGAGAGGGAATACCCGCACCCGCGCGTGATTTCTTTCTGCGAGAAGAAAGAAGCTCGACGAGGAGCTTCTCTCCATTTCAGACCAATCTCGTACTCGTAGTCGGTAAATTAATAAAATGAGTAAAAAAAGAAGAAAAAAAAATA
>NW_006263441.1:244186-246950 GCF_000469605.1 Apis dorsata
ATTATACATAATATCGCGTAATGATAAAAGAAAGAGCGTTTTTTAAGTGTAATAATGAGGGGAGGAAAAAGAAAAAAAAAGCAAAACAAACAATAACGACAACCTTTCAACTTCCATTCGTCCGAAACGGCGAAATTTTTGTATTTCAGCAAAAGCGAAACGAAATCCTTGCGTCCAATTTAATTACGTAATTGTTATGTTACGGGGAAGGGAGAAGGGGNAGTGAAAATTACGTATTGTTCAAAAAAAAGGGGGAAAGACGAAAGTTTCGTCGTGCGAGTAATTTAAACGTTGAGACTCCTTGCGTCCTCGATGAGCGACGCTGAGAGAATGCTGAGAAAAAAAATATATATATAAGAAAAGAAGTGACGAGAAAAAAAAAAAAAAATTCAATCAACTCTATGACATGTGCAAAAGCAATCGAAAAATTATCGAGTTACACTTTTTCTTTTTTTCTTTACTTTCCATGCATTGTGACTACCTTTATGTTTTAGTTTTATACTATTATTGTAATAGTTCTATTAATATTATTATATTATGTTATTATTATTATTATTATTATTATTTTTATTATTATTATTATTATGATTATTATTATTATTACACTATTACTATTGTCATCGTCAAATAACGTTTATTATTTTATTTTTAATTTTAACTGTAACCTCGGGTAATTAGTTAGCGCGGTAAGGTGCGTTAGGCTTTAAAAAAGAAATCACATTAGTAACACAATTAGATGATGGAACACGAGCAACCATGTTATATCGTATTTTTCATAATGCAGATATTTTATTCGAGCGTTGAATGCTGTGTAGCTTGCGACATTAACGCGACGCCTTCTAATACGTTTCCATTTATATTTGTTGGAAGTAGAATTCAACATATAGATGATATATATATATATATATATATGTATATACACATGCATATATACATATATATATATATATATTTCACGATGTTCTGGCTAATAGATTTATTTATATATTTAGCACAAGTTGAATTTGTAATAAATTTTATTCGTAGGTTTAACGACGCGATTATGAGTATTTTCCTCGCGTCAAATCGAAAATGGTTGACATTGAAACGATTTGTTTGTTTTTCTCTTCGTCTATCGCCAGGACGTCGTTGTTCCGTTGGAAATTTTTTTTTGCCCACCGCGAACGAATATTCGCGGTCTTTAAAGTGCGCGCGTGTTCAAAGTATCTTATATCCATTTATGGAAGAAGAAAGCTCGAAAAAGGCATCTTGAATAAAGAAAAATAGAGGGAAGAGGAGGGAGTCACGTGCCACACGTGCTCCACCTGTATTTTTTTGTTATTTTTTACTTACACATTTTATCGACACTTTAACGAGTGAACACACTTTAACAAAAATTCGCATGTCACCCAATATGTAACGTTATAACGATAATATACACACGCATTATACGATTATACATAATGGGTATATATCAAGATATATATACCGACACATATTTGCACATTTGAGAAATTGCACAGCACTATGCATATATGTCTCGATAGAAGAAAGAAACGGTATATACACACACACACACACATATACACGATTATATCGATGACGTTAAACGTAACGAGGAAAAAAAAAAAAAAAAAAGAAAAACAAAAAAACATGCAAGAGGTTAAAACTAAACCGATTCAATTAATTAATCGTTAAGTTTTTTTTTTTTTTCTTTTGCAATAGAAGAGAAAGAAGTTGCGAGGACTTTATTATAAGAGATATATAATTGCGTGTATGCGCGCGCGCGCGCGCGCGAGCGAATACAGAAAAAAAATTTATTATATATTATATATAAATACTATATTATATTATATGTTATATTATTGTACGTTCACTCTGTTCGAGGGTGGAGACGCGTTTAAACAAGGAAGCAAAAAGAAAAAGGAAAAAAAAAGTTATATACATATAACAGTAAATATAATAAAGGAAACAATGAAGAATGAACACGTTCGCACATTTATCGTCGGTCGGTTGGCTGTACATTTGTTCTGATGTACGTACGTATGTACCTATATTATTTGTCGATGCCTGGATGGCGATAAGAAGGATAATAACGATTTAACGACTATTATTATTTTTATTTGTTTTTATCTAATTGTAGTTTCTTTGTAACTCTTTTGTGATATAGAAACCGCAATAGTCTATCCGACCGTTTATTTCTTGTATCGATTAGCGCAACCTTCATTAAAGCAAGACAGAGAAACATTAACATCTCTCTAACTCTAAGCCTCCGGCTTCTCCTTTCCAACTATATTCGTCCCCTCTTCGCCCCACCCCACTCCTCCCTTTTTTCCTCGCGCGTGGAAACAAATGTTCGCCTACCAATTACAATTGGATTACGATTTCTCGCGAGTTAAACTCGCGCTTAATTAAGCCTCTTAATTGAAATTAATTTTCCAAGGAATTTTTCTCTCCATTCCTCTAAATTAAGGAGACTTCAACAATGATTTCTTGTTAAATATATTACTTCGAATATAATTTATATAATGTAAAACACAAACAATCATTCGACTCTCTAAAAAAACTCATCAGATTTTTTTATCGAACTCCTCGCCACCGATCCAAACATCCCCTTCCTTCCCTCTCTCCCTCCCTCTCTAAGCTAATCTCTCGCTAAAACTCGACTAACACTCCTGTTTGCCTATTCTCTATTTCCATGTCCGGCCAGACCAGCTGCCCTGTCTACCGAGCGACATCACGTTCGAGATCTGCACGTCGTCGTCCTCGTCGTCGCCGCCACCTC
>NW_006263441.1:248424-249544 GCF_000469605.1 Apis dorsata
ATACGTTTGTCGTATCGATGATTAGTAAAATTCTATGTTTCTATATGCGAAGTGTACTGTGTATACTGGTGAAAAGAAGTCTTGCGGGACGGCGGGACTGGAGCAAGAGACGTCCTTCGCTATCCCCACTTTAGACGCTTTGTTTACAATCTTTGTTGACACCACACACTATAATAGAAGAGCTATAACTTGAACATTCAAAATCGTAAAAATTATTTTCATTTATAAAGTTACGTTAGGATAAGACTAGAAGCTGAAATATTTTCGAAAATTTTATTAATTATTTTCATAATACGTCTCATTCCTATATATATATAATTATTATCTTAACTACTCGAATATAAAATTAAACATATTTACAAATTAAATTATTGTTAAATAAATTAATTAGTTTACGCGTATTATGAGAAATAAAAAAATTTTTATATTATATCGATACATTAAAATTCTTTTGATTCTATGTCTACGTTAATGCATTGAAATCGTTATTTTGAATTAATATACGCGACAAACACCATAGTAGAAAGAAAAATACGCGTGAAAAATAGATGTTTCCTCCCATATTAATCAATCATTAATTCGCATTCCTTTCGCCAGATTTTTTTCCACCAGTGAACAGTAAATATATCGATATAAATGATCGATCGATTTCTATAATTCGACTCGAGTCGAGAGTACTTCGTATAGTAGGAAAAGTAAGAGGATCACTTTCGCATGAAAACTGTGTCGTCCGAATGGAAAGCAGCCCAAGAAAAAAACCGTGAAGAGCGTTCCTTCACCGTCTCTTATCCAGTTTTACCCTCCGGTTTTCATTAGCGTTTGCTCTTCTTTCGGAGTTCGTTGAACCGCAATTCCTCCGTGTAATTGGCCACGGTGAAGCGGATTTTGTTTCCACTCCGTTTATCTCGGTTGACACCTTTTCTATCTGTCATTCGTTCAAACAACTACAAAAAAAAAAACTAGAGCGAAAAAAAATTTATTCTTAGGTATCGAACTAAATTTCGAAATAATTATCGAAATAAATCGATCAGATGCCGATGTTAGATTTCTATCTCGAATTGAGATAGGGAGGGTATTAGAGATATCGAAAGAAAAATTAATTAAAAAAAAAAAAAAAAAA
>NW_006263441.1:249851-251939 GCF_000469605.1 Apis dorsata
AACCAAATAAACGTTGTTTTACAAGCTGCTGGAATACCTCATTCAAAACGACGGTTCCGTAGTCTGCAAGTGGTGCGGCGAAGTGCTACCGTCTCGAACCCGTTGGTACAGGCACAAGTACAAACTCCACGTCTCCACCCAGGTCACCCAGCCGGCGCCACTGTTCAAGTGCCACAGCTGTAACGCTTACTTCAAATCCCGTAAAGGTTACATCGGTCATCTAAGCTCTCGCCATTCCGACAACGAAAACGACGAGAACAGGGAAGAGCCGGCTAACAAGAAGGCTCGGAAGACCTCTGACGTAAGTCTTCGAGTCACCTCTCCCCCGCTTCATCCTATCATCGTTGCTTCGTTGATTGGATTTATTTATTTTTTTTTTTTTTCAGTCTCTTCCTCGTTTCTATTCGTTCGCAATTTTTTTTTCTCGAGCATGATACGAATATTTTCGAAAGAATCGTTAGAAGTTATTATTGGGTCTTGGCTTTTCGTCCAATGAAATTTTTTTTTTCACTTTCCTCCATTTCTATTCGCAATTTTTTTTTTTCTCGAGCATGATACGAATATTTTCTAAAGAATTAGAAGTTATTATTGGATCTTAGTTTTTCGTCGAGTGAAATTTTTTTTTCACTTTCCTCAGTTTTTATTCATTAGAATATTTTCGAAAGAATTATTATTGGGCCTTAACTTTTCGTCGAGTGAAATTTTTTTTTTCACTTTTCTCCATTTCTATTCATTCGCAATTTTTTTTTTTTCTCGAGTATAATACGAATATTTTCTAAAGAATCGTTAGAAGTTATTTTTGGGTTTTAGCTTTTCGTCGAGTGAAATTTTTTTTTTCACTTTTCTCCATTTCTATTCATTCGCAATTTTTTTTTTTTCTCGAGTATAATACGAATATTTTCTAAAGAATCGTTAGAAGTTATTATTGGATTTTAGCTTTTCGTCGAGTGAAATTTTATTTTTTTTTAATTTTCCTTCGTTTCTATTTGTTCGCAATTTTTTTTTTTTCTCGAGCATAATACGAATATTTTTTAAAGAATCTTTAGAAATTATTATTGGGCCTTAGCTTTTCGTCGAGTGAAAATTTTTTTTCACTTTTCTCCGTTTCTATTCGTTCGCAATTTTTTTGTCTCGAGCATGATATGAATATTTTCGAAAGAATTATTATTGGGCCTTAACTTTTCGTCGAGTGAAATTTTTTTTTCACTTTTCTCCATTTCTATTCATTCGCAATTTTTTTTTTTTNNNNTCTCGAGTATAATACAAATATTTTCTAAAGAATCGTTAGAAATTATTATTGGGCCTTAGCTTTTCGTCGAGTGAAATTTTTTTTTTTCACTTTTCTCCATTTCTATTCGTTCGCAATTTTTTTTTTCTCGAGCATAATACAAATATTTTCTAAAGAATTGTTAGAAATTATTATTGGGCCTTAGCTTTTCGTCGAGTGAAATTTTTTTCACTTTCCTCCGTTTCTATTCGTTCACAATCTCGAGCATGATACGAATATTTTCGAAAGAATCGTTAGAAGTTGTTATTGGGCCTTGGCTTTTCGTCGAGTGAAATTTTTCTTACGCTCTTTAACTAGAGATATCGAGAATGAATCGGAGAGACTGTTTTTCTTGCAACTAAGCATTATGCGCTATTTTCGTTCGATTCAGCTCTCTCGCGACTTTCTAACGACTCTCCAACGATTCTCACGACGATTTCGCGCCCCAGAAAAATTTTACTAGCCCAAATTAAGAATAAAGTTACCAATTCAACAATTTATTATCCTATTGTAATTATCTATTCCAATTTAATAAAATTAACAAATATCACTCGAACTTTATTTCAAATAAAATTATTTGAAATAATAATCGCTTAAAGTAACTTTATTCGAAATTTTCATTACTTCTCCACAACTGTTCATTTAGAACAATTCATTTAATCTAAAGCTTCGTTTCACATCAATCGAAAACTTAATCAATTCGAAAAACTTTATTTTATTGACTTGCATGCGCGAAAATGACGAAAGAACAACACCCCTCTTCCCCTTCCTCCCTTCCCCTTCCCCCTTCCCCTCCCAGCATGCGTGACTCTTCCTCGCTT
>NW_006263441.1:252088-268260 GCF_000469605.1 Apis dorsata
CGACAGATCGGGAAGGGGCCAGACTGGGAGCAGCAAAGGGAGAAGGAGGAGAAGTTGGTGGCGGACATAATCGATCGGGTGAAAAGGGAGTGCGAGGCTCAGGGTGAAACGGTGACGAGACGAGGCTACTCCAGGCGATCCACCGTGATGAACAGCTAAGGAATGGATAAAGTGACGTATAAATGGGAAATATTGTGCCATATCATCGTCGTACGATGTCCTCCTCGTGACACGGGTCGAAGAACCTACCCCCTGCCGACGCTCGTCCCACACACACACACACACACACACACACATAACTCCTCTTCCCCCACTCCCGCGTATTTTAGCCGGATACGAGAATAACCCTATTATTACCAAGCGAATGAGAGTACTTTTAGGAACAAATGTTTAAAGATCAAATTAGGATTAGTTTGGACACGTGTTTACGGCGTTCTATGCTCAATTGTTATCGTCGAAATGATATCGATCTTGTCTGCGACGATTCGATCGTGATCGCACGTCGATTCGCACGAGGGATCATTGAAGTAATATTCTCTTATCTAATATATATATATATAATAATATAATATATATAAATATATATATATATATAATATAAATATCTTTTTTTAAAGATGTTCAATTTCCGATGCATTGAGAAAAATTGATAAATTAATCGAATTCGAAATGGTGTAAAATTATTGAGCAACGGAATCTTTTTCCACGAGAATGTTACTCGTAAGTCAGTTATCCCTCGTTATTTGTCGATATTTCCAAGTCGTCGACGTTCGTCACGAGGTCATCGTACGATCGATTCAACTTTTTTTGCCGCTATATATGTGTATATAGAGATGGGCCATTTAACGTAAATTCAATTATTTTCGTTATTACTCGACAACAATTTTTTTCTTCCCCCCTTTCCCGTCATTATACGACAAAACAATTACACGACGTGTAATAACGTTACATGGTCCATCCTATGTACGTGCAGCGTAAGATGGCGAATATACATCTCGACGTATTAAAGAGGCGAGCGTCGGTAGGATGACGATGGATGGTTTTCGATCGCCGAAACGAGGATTACAAACGTGTCTAGTCATAATGCACGCGCGGCCGCGTATATTTTTTTCGTATATCTGAAACGACCGCGCGTTGGTACATTACGATACAACAAAAAAGAAAAAAAAAAGAAAAAGAAAAAAAAAAAAATGTATTTACCAGTTCGTACGCGTGATTCGAAAATGTATTGAACACGGGGCCTGGTAATCGCGTCCAATGGCTGCAGCTCGAGAGAAAAATGAACGTAAGTAACGTATACACGTTTCTCTCCTCGTTAAAATTCTCGATCGTTGGTCGATATCGTTCCTTTTGATCTCGATAAGTTTCGCGGATCATCTAATCGCAGCGATACGCGAACGAAAACGCGAAAGTATAGCCGATATGTAGCGAGGAAAAGCGGTATTTTGCGTCTCTTGTCGCCGCGATGGCGTAGCTGTCGCCTCGTTTTACCGTGGCTCGGTAATGTCGGTACGTTAGAGTGGCCACGTGTGTGTTCGAAGTATTTTGTTTTTGTTGAAATTCCGGATTTTATTAAGACACGACGTTTGTTCGCGAGAAAATTCTTAATCCTGTTAATCTCTCTATCGTTGCAAATGATATATTTGAACGATAAGCATTAATTCTTATAATAATCACATCAATGTGTCATCGATATATTTGAACGACAAAAATATGATTTCTCGTAAAATAAAAAATAAATCGACATTACTGATCCAAGGTCGAAACGATCGTACTTTATTATTAACGCGAGATGAATTGCGATTCGAGCCTGAGAAGCTCAATTGACGGGAATCCAGTGCCAAATATATATCTTTCCAGGCGTACGATATCTCGTTGCGTATATGCGAAATGTTCACTACGATACGCGATGAGAGCGATCGTTTGCTCAAAAGTGCAACCGTACTACTAATTTCCTTCGATTTTGTTCCATTACTTTTTCATTTTATTACATTCGACGTGTGCAGGTGTTGCGTGTTATATCGTGATCCGCGTAGCCAAATATGCTCCTTTTTGGAAAACATCGTACAGCGATGGGACGCGTGAACGTCACGCGTGAAATTCATAGAAATTATATCGGTATACGGGTATTGATACGTGTAAGTCGCGTGAATGACGTTCACGAAGCTTTCCATTCGAAAAAAAAATAAAGTTAAATTTCAAAGGAGAAAAATAACTTGAGCCGAGTTTTATAACGTGTTCGACACGAAATTTTATTACGTATAATTTAAAATTATTCCGACATAATTTTACGATGCTTTAAAAGTTATTAGAAATTTACAAATCGTATTTTTAGAAAATATGATTTATCTCTTTACGAAAACTACCAAGTAGCTCTTATTTTAAGGCATTTCTTCTCATCAATTTTCAAAATCGAACAAATATCGAATAATACACAATGTACACAAATTTTTAACGTGAAAGTTTTTTATTCGTTTTAAGAAAATCTAACGTTTCGAATATAATCTCTTAAGAGCGTAATTTTCAAGAGTGGCCTAGTTACTGCTGCCACCATAAAATTTTATTGTTGAAGTATGCGTGGAGAGCGTCATACGTGACGATAAAAATTTCTTTATTGCATTATAGCTACAAGATTCGGAGGATGCTATTAATTCTTTGGATCGTGTGATTTTAATAAAATAATAAAAAATCTTTAGATGAGTACAAAGATTAATAAATTTCTTATACCACGCTAAAGGGATTTTAAATCTTCAATAAGCTTATTTAAACATCTTTATATTCGTCTAGAGAATTTTTGTTATATATAATATGTGTATATATATATACATTTCTCTTACACACGAAGAAATTACATTTGTTAATCTAAAAAAAAAGATTTTTGTCGCCATACGAATCGTGCTAATTAAATTTTTCTCTAGCCTCTAATACATTATATAAATATTGGGTGGCAATAGTTGCCAGGTCATTTTATATTTATCGATACGATCTTTTTATCTTGATAACAGCAATTACATAAATTAAAATTTTATCTAAAGCGTATATCAAGTAATATATATTTACAATTAAAAATTTTATTTATTATCCATTTTAAATATATCGCCTAAAATTTAAAAAAAATTATGCCAACGTGAGCATAAATAAGCCTAACATTGGCTTAAAATTTAATTATAACGTCTAGTAATAAAATAAAACTTGGATCTATTTGAAGAATCATGAAAATTGTAAATAGAAATATTTTATGAATATATTCCTGCATGTAATTCGTTTTTGATCGTGTACAAAATTACGCGATTCGATATACACGCACCTGACATACTCGGACAAGTTAGTTGGGCACGAATAGTGTCGCTAGAAGGACGGTAGATAGATCGATAAATAGATGAAAATATATCTATACGTGCGCGAAGTACGAATAAATATAATATAATGCGCGCTGGCGATAATTTACGCGAGAGCATTATATATATTAATCTTGCTGAATATTCCAAGAAAGTCTGTCCATTTTTTCGAATGTCTCGAAAGTATTTTAATCTCTATTTACTTGTTGCGTGTCATACGACGCAACGGCAGAAGAATGAATTGCGTTTCACTCAAAGTTTTAAACACATAATTACAATTAGTAGAGTAGATCGTGCGTGGACACTGTTATACAGGTATGACGCGTACGTAAACTGACTAGTGATTAAGTTCGGTGCTAATCAAGAAAGATGTATAAATTGTACACATCGTTTTATTACAAAATAACGATTGCATCAATTATGTTTTTTTTTCGAAACAAGCGAATAGGTTTAACTCTTTGAAGGAATTCGAATCGAAATCTAACCTCATTAAAAGTCGAAAAAACTTTCATCAAATTAACCATGTCATCTAGATGTTATATTTTACCTCTAATTTTTTAATAGACAAATATCTTGATGAAAATATACTCAAGCATCGCTCGAATAACACGTGATGAACAAAACGCATGCTTCACGTGTATAACCTAACCTCCAAAGAGCTAAGCACAATTCACAATTCAAGAGGCAACTCTCTTCTGACATTGCGCGAATGGATTTTGCACGTAATTATGTACAGGCGCGTATTTGCCAGCAAACCTCTGTACGTATACCATAATTTTAATCCTATATGTGTGCATAACAACATTTGCGTGCACACTTTGACGATTGTATACGGACAGAGGACATTAATCGACTTCTGTCGAGGTAAAAACACGAGCCACTTTTCGTCTTCCTTTTCTTCCAAATACATCATCAAATGTGTTTATTTTAATAAAATTACCCAATCGACTGATCTAACGAATGCTTATGATTTGTTACGAGTATTTAATTAATTAATAAACTTTAACGGATTTAATGGATCTAGATAATAGACAAGATGTAAAAATTAATATAAATTTACGAATACTCGAGAAGAAAGACTTAAAAGTGTTAAATCAATAATAATAATAATGATTTCACGTTTCTGGGACGTTTTAAGATAAACCGCGCGCAGGTCGTGCCATAATTTATAAACATTTCTCTCGGAATTCTTAATGCGCCCCACTAGCAGTGAGAAGTGGAAATAAATGATTCAGAGGAAAAAGTGAAACTCATAGATGTCTCACGGTACACTTTGCGAAGCACACATCTCGTGTTTTGTGCCAATCCATGTTTCAAACCGCCCAAATGATATTTAAATCTTCCTTCCTACAAACAGTTATTCTTTTTCAAAACGAAAATGAAAAATAATAGGTCCAACGAACGTATACGATCCATTTGAAAATTAATCATTGATAAATAAAATTTGAAAGGATATAGCGTTTAATATATACTATGTAATATATATGTATATGATAATATTGCATAAATCAGTTTTGTGCCCTAAATTATTTTACTTATCTTGTCTACCCTTGCTATAAAAATTTCAAATCTACCATTATCAGTCGTCTTCCTTGTTATTATATTACGTAATAAATTATGACGTTAATACAAATGTATATATATTATGGTATATAGATATTTGTACAAATGATTTGTAGTTTATTTCCTCGAGCAGAGTGTATGTGGTGTATAACTAAAGTGACCTTTTTCTTCTTGATACGATACGAGTTAGAAAAAGGAATTGTTGATTTCAATCAGAAGAATGAACGAGACAAGTAAAACGGGCAAAGTTCATTCGATCGTGCTATCAGATCATAAGATCATTTTTCTTTAATGACAGACTTTTTTTGTTTTATGATGGGTAGAATGATATTAAATACCGTTGAAATTACGAGAAGACGAAAGAGTGGCTCCCTCGATATATTTCAATCTTCCGTATTGAATCTTAAGTGTTACTAATCGTAAGATCGTAAGGCTGACCTCCTACGTCTAATATGACGATTCAAGTTGAGAGTATTCCGAGGAGATAAATTATTTATTTGTTTACGATAATGAGGCCGTTTGTGAATCGTATTTCGGGCAACTCGCATACACTTGGAAAACTACCATTATATATTATGGAGATAATGATGACCGCCCGAAGGTGCGACCCCGTCTAAAAGTGCACGAAATTCACGAGCACGTATGTACTATATAATTAAAACAAAAGATATAACAAAACCATAGTACTTACGACAACGCTAATCATCTGCGATGAATAAACATTACAACTAATGATGAATGAAATGGAACGTATTGTGCATTATATGTCGGGAAAAAAATAAAATCAAAATGAATCGATTGACATCATGTTTTTTCATTTATAACCTAAAAAAATTTCTATAATTTTTATAGAATTATTGTTATAGTAATAATTAAAATTTCTATATTAATAAAATATTTATAAATATTTATATTTTTTTATTATTATATATATTTTATATTTTTATTTTTATATTTATTTTATATTTTAAAATATTTTGTTACGTTACATATAATTATATAATATATGTAATATTATACCAATATTATATCAAACATTTTATTCTTTATTTATTCATTCGTAAATTTGTTGGTAAATAATTTAAAAATTATACTTTACATTTTGAAAATAGACTTAAAAATGTTCCCGCAAATTACAAAATGTTTAGATATATCTTCATAGATGGCAGTAGTAATATACATCAGTTTCAAAAGAGTTTCCTTACTATTCAGAACGTATTCGCCATGTTCTGTTTACAGTACTGTAGTCGCGTCCATCATCGTCGCTAGGTACGCTTATTTCCTCGCTCTTCCGTTCAGTATTATTATGTCTCGCACGATTCATTGGTGATGTTCGAAGGCGTGGTGCATTCGCGTATTTTCGAAAGCTACTTCGCGTGACGATTGATCTCGGAAGTGGCGGTCGACAAACGATACGCAACAATGATTCCGCGTTACGCGATCTATGTTTTTTCGGTGGCCGTGTTCAGTGTCAATGCTCTTCACACGAAAGATCCGTTGGCTCATCACGGAAGATGCGAACCGATCACCATCAATTTATGCATGAATATACCATATAACGAGACGATTATGCCAAATTTAATGAACCATCAAAAACAAGAAGATGCCGGCCAAGAAGTACATCAATTCGCGCCTTTGGTTAAAATGAAATGTAGCCCTGATCTTCGATTCTTTTTATGCACGGTTTACGCGCCTGTATGCACCATTATCGATAGAGCTATACCTCCGTGCAGATCGTTATGCGAAAGTGCTCGTGCAGGATGCGAACGCTTAATGAACAGTTTCGGTTTCGCTTGGCCAGACAATCTCGATTGTTCCAAGTTACCTGAAAACGGTGGCCCTGAACTATGCGTAGGTCATAATGAAACTACACCACCGGAACCGTCGCCACCGGTATATACACCACCACGTATGCCAGTAGCTGAATTTCAACCATCCTGGACCGGAGGACCTAAAACTTACGGTAGTGGATTTATGCTTGGTGCAAGGGACTTTGGTTTTGTATGCCCGATGCAATTCAAAGTCCCGCATGAACTCGGTTATTCGCTGAAGGTTGGCGATAAAGTTGAGCTTAATTGCGGCGCACCTTGCGACGGAATGTTTTTTACCGAGAGAGAAAGACGATTTTCAAGGATTTGGGTTGGTACGTGGGCATCCGTTTGTGCGGCTTCTTGTTTTTTCACCTTTCTGACGTTTCTCATTGACACAGATCGGTTCAGGTAAAAAAAAGTTGATTGTTTCATTCTAATAGTATACATATAGTAGACCTATGTAGGATGCATAATGTAGGATGATCAGAAAAAGTTATACATTATTAATTAATGTCATACTTTTAATTTTAATTAAAATAGTAATAATTAGATTCAGTAATTAAAAACGTATACTTAATTTAAAATTATGAATTTAAATTATTGTACATGAATAGTTATAAATTCTATTTTTTTTATAAAACATATTGTAATAGATTTTGTTATAATATTTAAAAACAGAAAATACATATATATATTTATAAATTATTATAATATATTATATTATATTTAGGTATCCTGAAAGACCAATTATCTTTTTGTCAGTATGTTATCTTATGGTAGCATTGGCATATGTGATTGGTTGGGCAGCTGGCAATTCTATTGCATGCAGAGAACCTTTTCCACCTCCTTTAGATATGAGAATTCAAATGGCATCAACCATAACACAAGGTACCAAGCATGAATTATGCACGGTACTTTTTATGGTACTTTATTTTTTTGGAATGGCATCCAGTATATGGTGGGTTATCTTGACATTGACATGGTTCCTAGCAGCTGGATTAAAATGGGGTCATGAAGCAATAGAAGCTAATTCACAGTATTTTCATTTAGCTGCTTGGGCTGCTCCAGCAATAAAAACAGTTACTATTCTTGCAATGGGAAAGGTAGAGGGTAAGTCATTTAAACATGAATACAAAAATTATATAATATAATTTATATATTTTTGATTAATAATTAATAAATCATATTATTTTTGTAGGAGACATATTGTCTGGTGTTTGTTATGTAGGTCTTTGGAATGTTGAAGCTCTACGTGGATTTGTTTTGGCACCATTGTGTGTCTATCTAATACTTGGAACTGCCTTCTTATTGGCTGGATTTGTTTCTCTTTTCCGTATACGTACTGTTATGAAACATGATGGTACAAAGACTGATAAATTAGAAAAGTTAATGATACGTATTGGCATATTTTCTGTGTTATACATAGTTCCTGCATTGATTGTCATTGCCTGCTTATTTTATGAGCAAGCCTATTTTGATCAATGGATGTTGACATGGAATATGGAGATGTGTTCAAGACCTGGACCGCAATCTTTATATTCAATGCCGTGTCCTGTTGGAGAGCGTACTCGCGATGTTGGAAGACGTCCAGAATTTGAGGTTTTCATGATAAAATATTTAATGGCTATGATTGTTGGTATAACAAGTAGTTTTTGGGTATGGTCAAGTAAAACATTGACTAGTTGGCGACAGTTTTTTAATCACATACAAGGACGTCGTGCTGAGGCGTATGTTTAAAAATTCAACTAATTACATGCTATAAAAACGAAAAAATTTTGCCTTTTTGAACTGCCATATCGAATTACTGAATGTCACGCTCAAAGAATACTCAAATACTAAAAGCATGTATTTTATTGCATTTGATAAAATATCTCAATTCATATATAATGTTACTAAACTTAATTTATCGGAAAGAGATTTGAGTAACGAAATATGCATTTTAGTATTATTTTTATATCTTATCAGTGCATTATAAAGAGTAACAAAGATATACAAATGTACTGTGCCAAAATATTTTTTTATTAAAATGATTTATATGTTTGTTTAAGCTATTTGTGAATCTTTCTGTTGTATTTTTATAAGAGTTGTAGAAGAACTGTATAAAATGTTAAAACTAATCATTGATTAGTTTGCAAGTATTATTAGACAATTTTTGCATCATATTTAAGTAATAATTTCTTCTTCTTTTCATTAATAGAAATCATAACTCATTATGATACAATAGCTCATCATTTTAAGTTATAAATGCTCAAACTGTTTACAAAAATGTGTTCAATGTTTATAAATATTCTACTTTTCTACTATGCACAAAAAATAATCATATCTCATTGTTTCAATCTTTTTATCTCGGGTTTGATCATTAATAAATTGAAAACAATTACGCTTACTAATCTCGCGAACAATTTTTATATTCTTACAAAACAGCTTTAGAAATATTTTACGATATTCAATTATAAGACTCCAAAAATATTTAAACATTTTTTTTTTTCTACTTCATTTAAGAATTTTATTAAAAATGTTTTTGATGATATTTTCTTTTCTTAATGCATTTACAAATATCTTGCCTTTATAGGATAAAGTTGGGGCAAGTATTATTAATAAGTCTTTGAAAGATATAAAATTATAAGACGTGTGTATTACTCTAGGTTAACTGAATTGTATATATATATTTACATACGTTAATTTTACTATGTACTATAATATATTTTTTAAAAGTTATGTACATATACATGTTTGCCAAGTAATTGGCATTTTCGTATGTTTCCTATACGTAATCAAATGTCGAAAGGCTCGATAAATGGGAGTCGACTCGAAAATTCTCGGTAAAAATTTGCGTACCGAGCGCAATCATTGTTCCAATATAACTGATCAATTCGTCCATTGAAACTGCCGAGCTTTTGTGTATGTCATATGTATTTACGGCGATTAATCAAAGAAAAACTTACTAGTAAAATTATTGTAATTACAGCCGTATAGTAACAACCGCCGTACTTACATTATCGTAGATGCGCTAAATATCATACATGAAATATACGTGACGTTGTGTAAAGTAATTACAACTTATTATATTCTTTATATATAATAAATTCGAATATATACATAAAAATAAATGATTTATATGTGTATATAAGTTTATTTCATCAAATTAACTTATACAATTTTTATAAATTATAAAGATTACAAAACATATAGTAATTATAATCATGCACTTAAGTATTATTCTTATGTACTTAATTTTACTTGCTTTGGAGGTTTAAGAATTCCGAGTTTTCTTAATCGTTTTACAAGAAATGGTGTTACACCTAATGTTATCGAAAGTCGAATGGGCGCTAGTAACTTATGAATACCGTATGCAACCAAAAAAGTTGACGAATTACCAAGGATACTTTCTATTTGTTCATTTTCTAATTTGAAAATGCTTTGAATGACAGGTTTTAAATCTATTCCTCTGAAATCAATATTTTTATAATCAATATTTGAAATCATTTTAATACGATTAATGTACAAGTTTGCTTTTTTCATATATTTTTGTAAAGTATATTTAACTTATTTTTAGAAAAAAATTAAATAATATTCAAAAATATTAAGATTTTATAAGAACATCGAAGAAAAAAAAAATTGCAAAAACAAACCTAATTACTGCTGCATAACAAGCACCCAAAGATACCAGAGAAATTCCTATATGAAATATGGTAATAGTAATTCCATAATCTTTTGCTATAATTCTTAATCTTTCTTTCTTGTTCAACAATTTTTTTTCTTCAATCTCCTGTTGTTGTTGTTTATCATTAGATTTTGATAAATTATTTAACGACATATTTGTTGAGTATCCCATACTATAGATATATTTTGAATTGTACATTGTTTGGAAAAGATTATTCACTGTGACATGACTCATTAGACCTAAGTAAAAAATTACAATTTTCAGACAATATTTTTTTGATAAATACTTTCTCATAAGTACAAGTTTAATTGATTTTTCATTATATATCAATTCATAAATATATTATGTACAAACAACCATTGTAAATTATATAGAAGTAACAAATATATTTTTAAAATATTTTATTTTCGTTTTATAACACTTGCAAATGAATCTTAAAGAATGCACAATTACGAATATTATTAAAATGTTTAATTTATAAAGTCAATTAATAAATCCATAAAAAATTCTTATTTCTAAAATTTGATTTTAATTTAAATCAGCATATATTGACAATAAACACAATATACATGATAACATACAAAGAATATAATAAAAAGTTATCATTTTTATTCTTCTTTCAATAAATTTCTAATATAATTGATATTATAGAATAATTGTTTTCAATTTTTTGAAATATCTTAATTAAATTTTTTATATAATTTTTGTTTATTTCAATCACAGAAATATATAATCAATTTTTGATTATTCTTATTGTAAAAGGATTAAAACATCTACTTGGTAAGTAATCAATGTCAAAAAGTAGTAAAAAAGATTTCGCGAATAAAAAAATATTTTCTTTTTATATAATTCGCATATATTAATGTTTTGATGTGGAAACTATAAACAATCAATCGAATATCTTTCGTCAAAATTTTACTAACCGCTTTTATTCAGTTTCAATTCTAAACGACTGCTTCTATAATGCGATTTTTGCATATCTTCGGCGATAAATTTTCCATCTCTGGCCCACTGACCACCTGGCATATTCAAATGTGTCGATTTTCCATTGGAACAAAATGGTTTCGGTACATTGCTTTGCATCGTGCCATTTAAACTGACTGCTCCAAAACAATCATATGAATCTATATGCGTGTCATTGCAGTTTTCCAAATTACTCAAATGTTCTTTCGGTTTTATTAATTGTTCCAAGGAAAATGATGTGCAATCATTCTTGCCATATAGTAATATCGGTGCGGCAATGTCTCGTGTTCTTTCAGGAGTAAATCGGCCAGTCTCATTTGCAAATATTTCAGAGATATTTGTAGGAAGCGGTAGAGTGGGCGGATCAGGATAACGACGGACACTTGTAATATGGAGATTTTTCATGCGATGCGCAGTTGCGTATCGTGTGTATTGTATTTCACCTAATGGCGTACGTGCTGAAAAAAATAAAAAAAAAAAATTTAATGAATCTTATGAATTATTTCAGAAATATGTAAAAAATTTCTACAAAGATTTAAAATATTTTCTTAATTTTTAATGTACGCAAAATACTTTAAGAAATGCATTGTTATGTAACTATATATAACTATAAAAATGAAATAATCATTATGAGAATATTCAATATTTTTGAGAAATAGTATAAAATTAATAAATAAACATGATATAATTTTTCTTAAAATATAACTTATAATATTTTTTTATAATTAAAATTATTTATAAATTTAAATATACTAAAGATAAAATAGATATGGTAATTTCTTTGTTGATACAAATATAATTTAATTATTTAATTTCATTAATTAATAATAAAAATAAGTTATAAATTTCATACCTGTATACGAGATTTGTGATAAAGTTGTTAATATATTAGGTGAATTGCTGATTCGTAATAACGCCATCTTAAATTCTTCAAAGCATTCTTATGAGTAATAGTTTTGTTGATATATTACATTACATATAAATGATATATTATATTACATATAAAATATATATTATATAAAATAAATACCTTTTCAAATATAAAAAGTAATGTTACAGCACAATTTCAAAGAAAGAGATTAACCTTTAAGAACAATTCCTACAACTCATTATACATATATAATTTTTGAATACATATTAATCTGTTAAGAATCAACAATGTAATAATGTAAAAATATCATACAAACCGGTTAGATCTTACATATATACAAGATCTTTATATATAAAACATATTATAAACTATTGATACATACTTACAATAAGTATTTTGAACAGGCATAGACTATGTATAGATTAGATTTGACATTCAATATCATATCACCTGGTGAGAAATCCAATTTTATAATAATAATAATATAATAATGACTCGTATTTGAATTTTTTTCAAATATAAATGAATAACGAATAAATTTTTCGAATAAAGGAGAAAGATTCATCCATTAGTATTTAAATAAAGAAAAATAGAAACAGTATAAAAAATTCGGAAATCAGCATTATCTCTAAAATATCTCGAATTAAATACAAATATAGAGAAAACAAATAACAAAAAAAGAATTGATTACTAACGTCATCTTTGTCAAAAATATTTCTTTAAAAAATCATTTTTTTAAAAACAATTAAAAGATGGCGATAATTCATAAATCTCACTCTTATTTTATTTTTGGAAAAATATTTTTTGCATTCAAAAAAATGTTGATGGCCAATTCTCATCTTATCTTTATTCTTCTTCTATTATCAAATTATATTTTCTTAATATAAAATTCAAATATTTAAATTTATATACAAGAAATTTGTATCAGAAGAATATAATTTAATATAACTAATTTAATATACTGAAGGTACACAAAATTTTTCGAAAAATTCCGAAGCAAAATTTTTTATAAAATTTAATATACTTACCTGTGAAATATTTACATTTTGTATATTTATAGTTGTCATCTTTTTTCAGCTTTGAATTATTTTTTCAACAGTTTCTTGATTCAACATCATATATGAGAATTATAACGAAGACTCTCATACCCAAAATACATTGACTCAAAAATATATTGAATATCCCGTTTATAACATCAAATATGCAATTATATGTGTAATTATAATTTAAAATTTATATTTTATTTATGAATAGTATGAAAAATTTTTATAACCAATTACAAGCAGCATAATATAGAAATGCATCTTAATACTGTGGACATTATAAAGAGGGCAAAAATTAATTCCATGTATTATATATATTTTTGATAACAAAATTTGTTAATATATCGAAAAAAGAACATTTTTATCAACCCTCATATATTTGCATTTAATACGATCAATTATTTTTATTAAAAAAAAAAAAAAAAAAAAAAGATAAATCATGTTTGAATTTCGTAACGAATACTTAAGAATTATTAAATAGGCGACAATATCAGTATTGCATAAAAAGTAATATAGAAAACATGGTAATAATGTATCACACAAGATTCGAATAAATTACGAATTGTATTATTTTTACGTATTATATTATTTTTTACCTCTCGAATGATGAAGTCCAGCTTCTAAACTTCTAAATGACAGACTTATAATGATAAACGCTTTAATGTTTGTCGTTTTCTTCTTTTCATTGTATTCGATAAATCATGTAAGCAATAAATCATCCCCATTATGAATCTCACGTATAAATTAAACGTCACACATTTTTAACGGGTTTCAAAAATGACGCGTCGAGCCGTGCTGAATTTTTTTTAATCATAGTTATTATTATCGTTAATATCCATATAATTATCAATAACTACAGTAAAACACAAAACAAAAATGGTGATATCTGTACATTTCTTTCTCTTAAGTAAGTAGTAACATAAACATTTTTTGTATACCAGTAGCCTATAATAGGAAGAAACTAAATCATAATATTCACAGATATTTTACAAGATAGATAAGACACGATGTAGACACACACGTCGCGGAAAATTGAATTTTTTATACATATAAAACTATTTTAAATGGAGCAGAAAAAGAGCAGAAAAATATTGAAGAAAAAAAAATATAAGATAGATATAGAGAGAGAGGGATGAAAAAACAAAAAAAAAATGGTACAAGATAATTAATAAAAATGAACGAAATAAACCGCAACGTGAACATCTTATTCGCATCCTATTATGTATACTTAATCGTAGCTGTAATATATATGCTTTTTCTTTAAACGCATCGTCGCTCGCTCACTTATACTTCTACACTGTACATATGCACAACGCATCTTTTACACTGTACATGCACACGCTCCACGAGTATCCGCGTTATCTTAAATTAATCGCGATTCTTAGGGATTGTCAGAACATTGCGTATGATTTGGACAATATATATTGTTCGCATTACGAGTACTAAAAATAATCTGATAACAACCGAAGATGTATTTACTAAATATAATACAATATCAATATACAATTCAGGTCATATATATCATTTTGATATTCAATAGAAAAAAAATGAATAATTAAAATTTAATTAATAATTACAGAACTTTGTATATCATA
This sequence comes from Apis dorsata, assembly GCF_000469605.1. Lineage (NCBI taxonomy): Eukaryota > Metazoa > Arthropoda > Insecta > Hymenoptera > Apidae > Apis > Apis dorsata. Next base: position 266,937 of record NW_006263441.1, read on the forward strand.
CAAATTAGAAGGGAAAAACGAAAAACTGTGCATAACAATATTCGTTTAATCGATTTAAAATAATCGATGTTTCGAATCAATTGAACATGGTCGCAAGAAACAATATATGTTTTGACCATCCCTAATACTTTTATAAGGTTATTCTCTAGAGGCATGCGCTCTATGCGCAGCAGCAATAATATCGTAAATAGGTAAGTTTCTTTATATTACTTAATGTTTTTTTTTTTTTTTCATCCACGGCTCCGTGTGATATAATATAACTTCTGGTCTATACACGTAAGCGCATTATTATCCTCGATACGATTGCTAAAGAGTCTATGACACATCGCGCAGAAGGCGATAAAGGATAAGAGAAATGGGGATGGAAGTGTACAGAACGGGGCAACGTCAATGGTCAATGAGATCGGTCATACTGTATCCTATTCGTCCAATATGACATACTTTTGAGCCCCTTTCTTTTTTTTTTTTTTTTTTTTTTTTTTTTTAATATGCTGATTGGTACGTTCTAACTAGCCTGATGTAATAACGTTAATAATAATTGATAGCAGCGATAATAGTAGTAGTAGAATAGTGATAATAATAATAGTAGTAATAGTGGTGATAATAGTATAGTAGTAATAGTAGTAGTAGCAGTAGTGGTAGTAGTAATTAATAATAAGTAATAATAACACAATAATGACAATAATAGTAATAATGATAATATAATAATAATGATAGCCATACTAGTGATGATGATGACAGCAATAATGATGATAATGATGATAATAATAATAATAATAATAATAATAAAATGAATAATAATTATAATAATAATAAAGAATCAAAATAAGAATATTAAAAATTTGTTTATAATGTACATAGTGCTAAGATGATAATAATGATAATAATATGTTACATCCTGCTATGGGAAATTATATTACACTAGGATAAACACTATTTTAGGTAGTCCTTTTGCATGTTTTTTCACTAGAAGTCTAGATCATAACTTTACTTTCTAGTTCGATACGAGCAGCAGCAGCAACAGCGGCAGCAGCAACTATTGTTACAGGTAATATAATACATAGGTATTTATATAGAGCAATATTATACAAAAAACACATCACATACCGCGTGGACCAGACTCGGTCACCATTTTATGTTTTACTTTTTTTTGTTTTCTTCGTCTTTACGCAGATATATATCGTTAAATAATTAAAATCACAGTAGTTATGCCCTCGCTGGCTCGCTTATAATTTATACAGTATCATTAATATCTAAGCCTTACTTAAAATAGCTCGTGTATTATAGTGGTAGGGTACGTTAGTTTTTTTTTTTTTTTTTTTTT
>NW_006263441.1:268474-270079 GCF_000469605.1 Apis dorsata
TCGCGTGGTTTTTTATCAATCGAAGGTCTTCACTAAGGACTGGGATTGTGCCTGACCCGCTTGTCAGAAAGACCAAGAGTGATGTCGGTCGATCTCACAAACGTCATCAGTGATGAGCGAACTGAGAGTCATTCCATATCAGGAATGGAACTCGTCATCGCAAATTAAACTGCAGAAGAAAGACACGCTCGGTGATGTCAATACATTGACCGTGCTAGCCTCTCTACGTTACACAACCCCGTACCTACGTTTTAGGCCTACGATCTAGAAGGTCGGCACGATTCGCAAAAGAATCCATTTGATTGTCACTGATATAACTCCAGAGAAATCTTTCATTTCCTCGGAAATATTCTCATCGTTTGTTGTACGATACTGCACTTCGTCGGGAGGACACTCCAGGCTTCATGCCACGTGCGAAGTGTCCTATAAGTGCATGAAGGTGAGAAATATAGATAGATTGTAATCCAATAGACCACTGGTTGGCCTCAAACGGTGGCAATAACGATGAGCAAATGAGCGATTTTTGCAACACGGTGCAGCAAATCCGGCGCGATTCGCGCCAAGCTCTCGTTTGCGAAGTCACACGATGGGAAAATATGAACTACATATGCAGGCTGTAAACAAAATCAATTACATATTTATTTTTGTGAGACATTTTTTTTATATTATTTGATTATATTATAATTATCTATAATTATTGAAATAATTCCATAGATACTATCAATTAATTTAATATTTAATTAATATTAATAAGTAATTCAAAAGAAATATATTAATGTTATAATAGATATATATAATTTATATCTTTACATACTTGTTGTGATCCTGGTGCAGCGATGTTAACAATTCCAGCAGCTTGTTTTTGCTGTAGATACATTATAAATCCGGTTTGGAGATTCTTGCTTTGTTGTAGTACGTCTACCTCATCTCGACCACAAGGAAGTGCAAGGAGCATACAGTGTTCATTATCCATCTGAAACAATGAAAAATAATAAATTAAAAACAAATATTAACAATATCGTATTATCATTTATTTTTTAATTTTTGCCTTAAGATTATTTTAACTTTAACTTCTTTTAAAATATCATTAGATATGTGTAAAAATAATATTTTATAATATATCACACAATTTAAAATTTAAATTAAAATTAAAATTTTCGAATATATACCTGCATTTTTCTCGCTACTCCTTCGACCTGAGTTTGTTCCAATCTCATTCTCTGAGCGATTCTCAATGGTGGAGTGGAGCCATCGCTATTACATGGTAGACTGTCCCTTGCCACATTGGGATTACCAAAAACGAAATGCATTTGTACTGCTGCTTGGTCGTTTTTAAGAGCCAATAGTCCTTGCCACATAACTGGATAACGTTGCAATAACATTTGAAACGAGTCTGCTTGTGGTGGCACTTGAGAAGCATGAGGTGGAGTAACTACTTGGTGCTTTCTAGGCCTATCTGGTGTAATTGCTCTATCACTTGGCGCTTCACTGGCGGCAATAGGATATTGAGAACGCAAATGCGCCGGTGGAGGCTCGTAAAAACCACCTCTGGCAGCTGCTGGCGCACCAGTTAAAGATGGATTACTTCCAGCATTATATTGCGGT
>NW_006263441.1:270245-275267 GCF_000469605.1 Apis dorsata
TGGTGGTAATCTCACTGTTCCATGCATCATGTACACTTGAGCTACTTGAGGACTATCAGTAGTCCGATCTTGAGGTGTTCTTGCACTACGTCTCAATTCTAATGGTGGACTGTGACTATCCTCTATGCCTGTTTCAAGTTTAGGATCTAATGGTAAATGAGGAGATCGAGTTTCTTGAATATGATATATCCGTGGAGCTGTTAATGCCTCTTGTTGTGCACGTAGGTACTGATATTGCAGCATTTGCGGATGCATATAATGAGGTGGTATCTCTGCTCCTCTTGCTAGACCTCCAAAATGGTTTACAACGTCACCCTAGATACGAGAATATTGTGGATAAAGTCATTTTACACAGTATTCGAAAAATTTTTTTTTTTTTTTTTGGTTTGGTAAAAACATCTTTTACAAACATTTTTATATTGATGTATTTTAATAAAACTACAATAAAGTTAGCGTAGTAAGTACCTGAGAAGCATTAGTATGATGATGGGCAGGTGGAGGCAATGGAGGACTCTGGGATCGATGTGGGGGGACAAGTCCATATTGGCCCCCTGGTGATGGAGTAGCACCCGCACTTCCATGCTAGCCAAAACCAAGCCAAGTTAGTCATTTCGTTGACATTTTTAATATATATATATAGTTACACACAATCCGTTTTTTTTTTATTATTATGACACTTGACTATGATAAAGTCAAATTAATTTAAGTCAAAATTAAAATAAGCATGGATCACAAATAAACAATATATATAATTGTAATACTTTTATATATGATTTAAAATAATAATAAATATAATAAATTATGACTATTGTGCTTACCAATGGTCCTTCATAAGTTGATATTGGTACCCCTCGAGCTTGAGGACTTGCAGTTGGAACCATAATACAGCCAGACATTGATACTTCTACTTTTGGTGGTTCCATCGTTCCCGTTACCTACAATCAAAATAGAAATTAAGTTTTTTTCTCTTAACTTTGTATTTTCAAATCTATTATATTATATGTAAAAAAAAAGAAAAAAACTCGTACTGATGGTTTTGGTGCTGGAGGTCGCGAACAGCTCACATTAGCAGGTTGTGGATTCATCATATGAGGTTGAGTAGGTGGACTGGCCACTGCACCTGTGACCATTGGTGGCACCACTGCTTGCAACAAATGTGCTTTTGGATTCAGAGGATGTGGCTGACCATTAATAGCCTTTAATGCTGTTGGTTGGGAAACAGGTTGATGGATTCTTGGGGTAGGTGTTGTAGTTACATTAGCTGGATGAACGTTCATGGGTAATTTTTGAGAAGGAAGATTCACTATCGCGGATGTTTGTTGTTTGGCCGCTTGCAAAAGGTGCTGTTTCGGATTTGGTGGAACACCAGTATTGTTGAGAACCGGTGACATAGGCTGCCCTTGGCTTTTTCCATTCGCTGCGCTAATTTGTGGTGTTTGTTTACTGCGTGGGCTCAAACTCGGCGAGACTACTCTGTTACTGGACACTTGTAGATGTAGACCTTGCATCGGTTGAGTGGATTTTACGATGTTCTGCACAACCGATTGGCTAGGCACGCTAGGAGTTGCTGGTTTCGTGATCACCACTTGTTGTTGCACTGGTGTAGCTAATTTACTAGCATTTAATACATGAGCCTTGAGGCTCGTAGGCTTCGATTGAGTTGAGCAAGTAGGTGTCGTTGGCATCGCCACCGTTGTTGTAGCCACAGAAGTAACAGTGGTGGAAGTTGTCGCTGATTGAATTATACTGACCGTAGAGGTTACTTGAACTACCGGAGATTGTGGTTTCGTTATAACGCTGGTCTGTGGTTGAATCTGTTGATTTTGGCCCGGTTCTTGAATTTGTTCCTTTTTCGGTTCTTCGGAAATACTTAGATTTTCCGGTTGAGGTGGTTTCGGTCTTAACACTCCACTCGTGTTAAGAACAGCATTCGCCATCATTACTGGAGCAGTTCTGGACTCGCACGCATTTCTGTTTACGGACTGCGTCTGTCCAGAGGTCGTAGAAACTGGAATGTATTGACCTTCCTCCGACTCCCTCATCGGTATCAACATTCCAGTCACCGGATCTATCAGCGTCATTGGTTCATGAGAAACTGGTTTCTGCGTTGGTTCTGGTACAGGTTGACTGGCCTCTTCCGCTTTTGGAGTTTCATCCGGAGTTGGAACACTCTCTTCTTTGTTTTGAAGGTCTTGAGGTATGGATGGTGTTTCCTTCATCTTCATCAATTCGCGATACTCTTCGTCGTCATCGTTCTCGGATGTTCTTCGCGCAGATTTACCGCGCATGCTTCTCGGCGACTTTCTAGGTTCGGTCAATTGCATCGTGGCCTGTACGCGAGGCGAATTGTTGTGCCTGGTGCTTCGTCTTGTAGCGTGAACATTGCCAGATCCTCCCAGTACATTCTTGTTCACCGCGGAACCACGAACGACATCTTCGATCACATCGTCTATCGTGTTTCTAATTCCATCTCTCTCGGCCAATCTCCTCGACTTTCTCGTGTTCGCCGCTGGAGGGACAAACTCTTCTGGCGGTACTTCTTTCACTGCGGCAATAGGTGTCGCTGGTTGCGCATTGGGACCGGATAGATTCGGTACTGGAGACTTGATCGTGAGAATCAATCGTGGCCGTCCCGCATTGTCCTCCTCGCTATCGTCGTGAAACTCGTAAACGTCAGCTGGCAATTTGTTCTTCTCCACGTGATGTTTGCTTCCTCTAGGAGTTCTCGCTCCCCGTTTATGCACTACAGTAGCAGTATTTCTACTGCTTCGCCTGGTGGTTACTCCACCCCGGCTACCGCCTCCACGTCTGCTCTTTGTCCTACCACGACGACTCTTGGTCGATTCACTTTCACACGTTTCTACACCCTCATCCTGATCATCGTTTGCTGCAAAGTTCTTCTTGTTCTCGGTCTCCGTTACCTCGGCGTTGAACCATTCCGATTCGTTGGATTTCGGTTGCTCCTGCGTCTCGTTACCGGCGTTTTGATCATGTTGCGTTTCGTCACCGTCGTTGCCCTCGCCATCGCACAACGCGTCTACTTTCTTTATTACGCTCTCGATATTCACTTCTTTGGCCGACCAATAATCACTATCCTCTTTACTATCCGTTGGATCCTCTTTAGACACGTCGATGGCAAGTGGATCCGTGCTCGGTTCTTTCAACGGATCCTCCGCCGATTCCTCGTCCATATCCGCTTCTTCGTTCTCTTTCACAGCCTCCTCTTCCTTGATCTCGTTGTTCGCGGATTCTAACTTAACCGAAGAGGGCTCGATTTCCATTTTGGGAACAAGATTGTTATCGTTAGATTCACATTTCGGCGTACATAATAATTTTTCCGATTTGACAAGATCCTGTGACTCTACCTTGGTAAGATTATTCACGTCCACGTTGGTACAGATTGGCTGATTCAACGGACGTTCCGATTCTTCGCTGCGTGATTCCTCTTTCATCGTGGTGTCTTCTCGTTTCGAAATTTCGGGCGGTTCTTCTTTTATAATGTCCATCGGTTGTGTAGGTTGTATGGGCGGAGTAAGTTGCATGGGCTGCGCCGTTTGCGCCATCTGCGCGTCAGGATCCACCTCCAGCTCTTGGTCCGAAGATAGACGCGATTCCACGCACTCGGTCGTCGTTTGCTCGGTGTTGATCGGTGGCGACGATACTGTGGACACCGTCGATGGTACAGTTCTAGCGATAATGGCTTGCGACACCGTGGATACTAATGGTATATGAGGCTTCGACAACTGACCGCTCTGCATTATCGGCGAGTGCCTCTTGCTCGTGCTAAGAGGTAGCGACGCCTGCGCAATGATGCATTTCTCTTCGGATACGGTAACAGGTACTGTGGACGCGATCTGCTGCGAAACTATAGGTACAACCGTCTTGATCAGCGGTTGATTGGCCGAAGACACGGTGGATGCACCGATAGTATGCACCACAGACTTGTGGACTAGGTGAGATTGTCCATGACTGACTATCACAGGGCTCGGCGTTGAGGAGCGTGGCACATGAGTAGTTAAAAGTTGAAGACTCGAAATTTCTTGCTTCTGTCTCGGGGACAACAAATTACCATCCGTCGTTATAGCGCCTGGAATTTGTTTCTGATTTCTGGACGACAAGGAGCAAGTGTCCGAGATGCTGGTCGGTTTGCCGAACACTGGGCTCGACGTACTTGCGTTTATCTCGATCTTCGCCGTCTCGGGAATATACGTGGGCGGTTGATTCGGCGACGGAACTTTAGGCGAGGTGGAAGCCTTGTTCGTGGGCTCTGGAATAACAGCTGGCGATAATTTCGGTTCCTCGAGTCGCTGGGGAGGCTCGTTAGGATTTACCGGAAGTAACGTCTCAATCACGGATTTCCCACCCAGGGTGGAATCCCTCGAGCTTTTCACTTGTACACCCGGAGCCAACGGTGGTACAGGCATGTAAGGACGGTGTGGGATATTGAGCGTGAGAGGTGGCAAGCCTCCTCTCGGATGACTAGGCGCCAGAGCTCTCATTCCAGGAGCGTGCTGAATGACGGGTTGCTGGGTGGCAGCCGTGGAATAAATCTGTTGCGCGGGTGCTTCCGGTCTGTGCGCTGAAACGGGCACGCTTACCGCTATCCTGGCCGGTGGAGGAGACGGTTTACCGACGCTTGGTACATGTGGGCTGAGCGCCGAGTTTCGAGACCATTGCCCGTTAGGTGACAACGGTTGCAGGATTCTCGGCGACAATTGCGACGGCACCAAAGGTGGCATTCTGGATGGAACCAGAGGTGGCAGAGGAGTTTGATTCGAGGAGGCTGATGTCGAAACGGCGGAGATGTTTTGCATTCGAGGAGAGGTTTGTCGCATTGGTACCATCTGAGATTGCGGCGAAACGGGCAGCTTCTGGTACAAGGATTGCACGCTGATCGGCGGTGGTCTAGGACTGACCGCGGCTATTCTAGGAGTTTCACTGGTAATCGGTACGCTGCACGGACCTAAGACTGGCTGTTTGTATTGAGGAGGTGGCGAGGTCGAAGCTCGACGCGCCTGCTGC
>NW_006263441.1:275543-276036 GCF_000469605.1 Apis dorsata
TAATCCTCTCCGGACTGGCCGCGGTCACGTTTGTCTCCACGTTTTCCATCGCTTGCACGGTTTTCGCTATTTCTCGCGGCTTCTCGTTCAAGTTCCACGAATGCGCTATCACGGAGGTTGGCGGTGGACTCTGCGATTTCACGGGTATGGACGAGATTCGGGATTCGATGGCCTTCTCTGTCGTCGCCGCCAGGGAAGGCGCGATAGCGTTGACGGTTTTCGTGGGCGATTTGTAGAAAGATGGAATGTCTGGCGTTTTAGGCGGTTGCGTCAAATCGAACGTCTCATAGTTCGGGTCTTCTTCCGTGTCCGTGTCTATCTGCAGATCGTGCTCGCTTTGAGGAGTATCCGGTTTCATATCAGTCTCACCCTCTCCCGTCGAAGCGTTCAGACTTTCCACGGCCTGTTGCATCTCCTCGACATCCTCTTGAGGCGCCTCGGCCGTCGCTCCGACCGTGTCTTCAGCTTCCGCGTCTTCTTCCTCGCCCTCGTA
>NW_006263441.1:277384-279569 GCF_000469605.1 Apis dorsata
TTGTCGATGCATTCACCTCCGCTTCCTCCCTACCGCCGCGCGACTGACAATTGCTCTCACGCTCCTCCGGTTCCGAGATACTCTTCACCGCGTTATCATGAATCGTTTCATCGATCTCGATACCGAACCCTGGTATAAATTTGTCCTTCTTCTTTTCCGTTTTTCCTGATTGAATACTTCCACTTCCAACCACGGGAGGGGGCGTCATCGACGGCATCGTCGTCACGTTGGACACGACCTTCGGAATGGGACTGAGCAAGGTGTCCCTGGGCGTAGGTAAGGTAGGCGACATCGTTTTCGATACAAGCGGGCTACTTGCCCTCGGAGGGCTGGGATCAGCTCCCAAATAAGGCAATTCGCCGCTCTTCTCGTGATGATGGTGATGATGATGGTGATGATGATGGTAATCCTTCCGGCTGCGCTCTTCCTTCGACTTTTTCCTCTTCTTTTTCTTCTCTTTCACCTTCTCCGGAATAGCGGACGGCGTGGACGGTTCCACGCTGTCGTTATCGTCGGNAACCGGAACACATCGTGGTCGTTGCTCTCCGTACAAGCCACGCCCGATTTCGGCGAGTTGGGCAGGCCTAAAAGCTTCGCCTCGATCTCACGCCCCGCCTCCGCCAAGTCCACGCTGTTCTCGTCCTCCGGTTGGTGGCGACGCTGCTTCTTCTCCGCCTTCCGTCTGGCTCGCTCCACGTCCAGCCCAGGGCTGTGGCCACCGTCGCTGTCCGAGGCGTACGCGTTGTTACCCAACCGATTGAAAAGAGCATTGTTGGACGGGCCGTCGTCCACGTCGTCCGACAACGGGCCGAATATATCCTCCATACGTTGCGAATCTCTAGCCTCCTGCCTGTTCAACCTCTTCCTCCTCGCTTTGGCTTTGTCGTCGCCGTTCCTGTCCCTCCTCTTGTCCTTCTTGTTCCGTTGTTTCTTGTCCGATCTTATCCTCTCCTCCGTGTTCTCGAGCGTAGTCGTAGCGGACGTCGCGGTCGTGGACACGTTGATGGACTCGGACGTGTGATTAGGTCGACAATCCGCGTTGCCACTCGCCACGGTGTTCGACTTGTTCTTGTGCTCGACCACGACGGTTTCCGACGACTCGGTTTTCAGGCTGTTCTCCTCGTTCGATATCGAGTTCTTTTGCCGCTTTTGCTTCTTCTTGTGCGACTTTTTACGGGAGTCGCGCTCGTGATTGTTGACCACGATCGCCGGATGATTGCCACGGAAAGGAACGGGAACTCTTTCGTCGTCGTCCGACGTACGAGGCTCTTCCTTCGCGTTCGAGTGAACGCTGTTCACTACCACGCTGTTCGTCGTTTCGAGAGAATTGTGTTTCTCCTCCGTGTCGGCGAATCCGAGGTCGACGTCGCTCTCCAAGAACCTCTCGGTCTTCACCACCTTTCGAATCTTGTTGTTGAACGACGACTCCTCCTCCTCGCTGGTGTCCGAGTGAATTCGAGATCTGGAACTCTTCCTCGACAAAGACTTGGCCCTGGCCGAGTCGGACTCGGAGGTTGCCTCGTCCTCCGTCAAAGCCTTGCTCGACACCGAGTCGCCGTCCCACGAGGTGCTCTGCTTCTTCTCCTCCCTCCTCGCTCGACTCTGTTTCAACTGCGAGAACTTGTCCTTCAGTCGTACCTGCCGCTTCTCCTCCTCCAGTTTCTGCATGTTCTTCGTCGAGCGCGCCTTCACTTTGTCGTACATGCTGATGTAGGCAGGCTCGTCGTCGACTATGTCGAAAATCGAGTGTTTCTTCGGCTCGTCGCTGTCCGTGTCTGTGGTGGCGGATGGATGTCTGGCCACCTGGATGTCGTGAGTCGATAAAGGGCCATCGTCCACGTCGCTGTGCAGATTCATGGAAGACTGTTGTTGCTGTTGTTGTTGTTGCTGCTGTTGCTGCTGCTGCTGCTGTTGCTGCTGCTGCATTTCTCGCGAATGATTCGTAGTCTGCTCACTCGGCGAGTTGGAATCATTGCGCTTCGAGATGTCCAGTCTCGCTAGGAACTCTTTATNTCGTGAGACACCCTCGGGCTTCGTTCCCTCGACTCCTTCTCCGAACGATTCCTCTTGCTTCGTTGTTTCTCTTTACTCGTCTCTCGGTTGTTCTCCCGTTGATTCTCTCTGTTGTTCGCCTCGCCACCACCACCACCGCCACCGCCTCCTCCGCCACCGCCGCCACTACCAC
>NW_006263442.1:0-4122 GCF_000469605.1 Apis dorsata
CGAAGGAAATAAAATTAAAAATTTTATCATATGATTGTTGAAAATTGAAAATCGAATAATTAAGAAATATTGTATAAAACAAAACGTAAAAAAGAAAAGAAAAGAAAATTTTTATTTTATTAATATTTAAAAAAACGCGATATGCAAGAAGATCTAGCCTGAGCTAATAAATAAAACACAGAAAATATTACTACTCACGGGTATAATAAATATACCCGTGGTCACTATGCTCGTTGCAAAAATCTACGTANACGCGGTTACAAAAATTTGCTGAAAATAAAATTATATAATAGGGAGAGATGGGATGGAAAAAGAAGTAAAATATTCTTCGATATTTTTCCTTCTTTTTCTTTTTTCTTTCAAACATTTGTTTAAGAAAATACTGCAATGAATTGTAAGATATTTTTTAACGTTCAGAAACGTTTATGAATAATTTGGAAAAATTTGGAAAATTATTTATATAATTTGGAAAAATTATATTATAATTGTTTGTTATCAAAATTTAGATTATAATTAATTATAATAAATTATGTCGTAAATTATAAATGTTCGAAATTTTTTGCAAAATAATCAAAATTTTACAAGTTAAGCATACAATAATAAATTAAACTTAAATATAAAAAATTAAAACTAGTGTAGTTCTTAGCTTGGCATCAGTTTTCAAAAATTAATTATTCTAATATAATTCTAATAGAATATTTTTAATGTAATATTTGCAATAATTTGATCAAATAATATAAAATGAAAACCGATGCCAATTACCGGGTCTCACCAACGAGGAGGTGACTACGCCGAGACCCATATATAATGATATTTATTACTTAAATTGTGACATTGTAAATTAAATGTTAAAACAAATTAAATGTTAAACATAAAATTAAAAAAAAATTATAAAGGTAAAGTTAAAGATTCAAAGTTAAACCAAATTAAAAATTTTAATTAAAATTAAAATAAAATTTAAAAATTAAAATATAAAACAAATTAAAAATTAAAAATTAAACGTTAAAGTAAATAAAAAATTAAGAAATATAAATGAAATTAGAATATTAAAAGAAAAGTAAAGTTCAAAATTAAAATTAAAAAATTAAAATGAATTGAAAATAAAATTAAATAAAATTAAAAAGAATTAAAAAAAATTTAAAAATATTAAAAATATTAAAAATTTAAAAATATTTAAAGTTTAAAGTAGAAATTGAATATATGTAATGAAATTGAATGATAATGTAAATTAAAAATAAAAATAAAAATTAAAAATTAAAAATTAAATCAAATCAATATAATAAATAAAAATTGAAGATTGAAAGTTAAACCAAATTAAAAATTTTAACCAAAATTAAAATTTAAAAATTAAAATTGAAAATTAAAGTGAATTGAAAGTAAAATTAAATAAAATTAAATAAAATTAAAAAAAAATTAAAAAGCAAATATTTAAAATAGAAATTAAATGATAATGTAAATTAAAAATAAAATAAAAATTAAAAATTAAAAAAAATTAAATCAAACCAATCAATTGAAAAATATAAAGTTAAAGTAAATTAAAAATTAAAAATTATATAAAATAAAAAGTAAAAGCAAAAAGGAAAAATATATGTATAATAAATATGAGAATAAATAATAAGAAACTATTTTTAATGTTATAAAATTTCAGTTAAGATGTTATGATCGATGTTACCGCGACGCGAGTTCGATAGGAAATGATTGCTCTCGCCCGTCCTGTCCCCTATTTATACAAGCGCGTGAGCCGAAGTCGAACGAAAATATACGACCTTTTCCGATTTTATCAAAACAAACTTTTCGAATATATTAATCAATCAATTTTTAGATTTTTACTGTTAATTTATTGTTAATTTATGAATTTAATACACATAACATAACAATTTTTATATTTTTATTGTTAATTTGATAATTTAATGGACTTAATAATATATTAGGATATTATATATAATAATTAAAATATATTTTTACGAAATATAGTAAAATTTTGTAACATCAATTTTCGATTTAATATTATGTTAAAATTTTTTTCTTATTATTTTATGCGAAAAATAATTATAAAATAATAATGAGTAGATTTATACGATCAATAATTTAATAAATTTTAAACTTTTATTCTAATTTATTTATCGAATAATATACTACGATACTAAATATAACAAATCACATATATTTTTTAAATTAGATTTTATAAAATAAGATTTAATGGTTATTTTTTTTAATAATTAAAGAGAATTATATTTTAGACAAAACTGCAAATGTGCGTAGTTCTTTGCTTGTCATCGCTTTCCATTTAAAAATTATTATTGATAAAATATATCTTATAGTTCTAAATTTAAAATATTTCGAAAATTTCCTAATGCTACATTTCTAAATTTCTTTTTAAAATGGAAAAAAAAAATTGAAAAGCGATGTCAATTACCGGGTCTCACCAACGAGGAGGTGACTACGCATCGAGACCCACCTAAAACTAAAAATAAAAATAATATTAAAATTAATTTTAATAAATTAGACGAATATAAAACATAAAATAAACTAAATAAAAATATAAAAAATGATTAAATGACAAATAATAAATAAATTAATATAATATAAATCAAATAAGAAAGAAATATATAAAAATTAAATAAAACTGAAAAATTGGAAAGGAAATGTTAATTAAAAATGTTATCAAATAAAATAATTATTTATTTATTTCAGTATTATTTTACAGTTTATTTTATACACAATGATTTTTACAATATTTTTTTACATTTGTCATAATTTAATCCTCATAATTTATTTCACAATCATAGCTTCAATTTAACTTAATCTATATCTTACATTATATCTAATACTAAATCTTAATACAATTAATATAGTAGATCATATTTATAATGATCTTTACAATAGTTTTCTACATTCGTCGTAATTTATTTCAAGATCATAACTTTAATCTACTTTATATATATATAAAATATAGTACAAGATAATCTATATCTTGTACTAATCTTATACTATTCTTAATCTTAACTATTATCTTAATACAATTAATATAATTATACTTACAATAATCTTTACAATAGTTTATTATATTCATCGCAATTTACTTCACAATCGTAGCTTCTAATCTATCTAATCTATATCTTATTGTCTAACTTAATCTATATCTTATACTGTATCTTATACTATACAATACTAAATCTTAATACAATCTGTAATGCATATACATATTTGCGGCATCCGTATCAAGAATATTCTCATATAACTTAATACGAAAAAAGAAAAATTCAAAATGCTAATCATATTTATCAAATAGAATTAGAATGTTCAAAGATAAAGCAAAACTAAACTAATAATGAGCATTAAACGAAGAACCTAAGATACATCATCGATAAAAATCAAGAAGAGACTATGAACTTCCTAATTACTGCTATCCTCATATTGTGACTTATATACTGGATTTAAGAGAATCGCTACACAGACGATACTTGTCATGATCAACCAAGGATTGCAATAATGGTCTGGCAGAAGAACGACTTACAATCTAATAATACAGCAAGGAGTAAAGAATAAATCCTCGTTCAACTGAACCGAATTATCAGAACATCGTTCAATCACGAGACTTCGATCGAGTACCCGAAGATCGAGTACCACTCAATCAGAACACTAATTTTTGACTGGTCTCCGGAAGAAGAGAACCAGTCCAACAATTCTTGTAATCGTTGACACGTGGTTGATAGCAAATAAAGCGATGAAGAAACAACAAACCATAAAATAATCGTAAGGATTCATTGAGGAAGAAAATAGAAAATCATACGATCGAATAATCATAACAATAAAAATTCGAGATGAAAATAATGGAAACGAAAAAGAGAATAAAAAAAAATTGAGAATTTTTCGCTTTAAATTAGAGAACGTATCTTGATACGGAATGCGCTTACAATAAATTTATATTTATTTAATAAATATATATATATATATATATATATATAAAACTTACTAAACTAAATTTAATTAACATTCAATAAATTTTTTAAATATTAATAATATTTAAAAAATTTTTTAATATTACAATAATAATAAATATTTAAAAATTTTTTAAATATTGATAATATTTAAAAAATTTTTTAATTTTTTTAATATTGC
>NW_006263442.1:4838-5653 GCF_000469605.1 Apis dorsata
ATTAATTATCTGTATTGAGGATATTCTTGTCTGATTGAAAGAGGAAGAAAAGAAATGAAGTTGAAATTTATTAAAAAAGAAAAAATTATATTCTACATGAAAATTTAAAAAATTAAAAAAGAAATTAAAAAAAAATAAAATATTAACAAGAATATCCTTGTAGATTTCCAGATTTTAGTGGTACTTGTAGTCCAATCTATCAATAAATGACCAAAATAATTAAATTCATCATGAATTTAAATTGTATTGCAAATATTAAATATTTAAGAAATACATGAAATATAAATAATAATTTAATATAAAAATAAATTAAATTTAAAAATCCTGAAAATTAAGTACAAAAAAAATTACATAAAGCAAAAATATGTTAAAAATAAATATAAAGAAAAATAAATGTAAAAATAAATATTAAAAATTAAATATAAAAAAATAAATGTAAATTAAATATGATTTTAATATTTTGTAAAATAAATCGAACATTTGTGCAATTACACTACGAATACTGATTTATTAAAAAATTAAAAAATTGTAACTTTAATAACGAACAAATACTATCATTTATTTTAAAAAAATTAATTGATTTTTCTCAATAGATTTTATAGTAAGAATATTAATTTAATTAGTATTCTTACTATAATAAATAATAACTTTAAAAATATGAAAAATATAATGACTTTAAAATTGAGAATTAAAAATATTAAAATGGTAAAACAATTCAGTATTTCCATTAACAAATGCTTGAATTTAGGGATGCTGAAAAAGGAAAGATGGCCAACAGCGGCTATAAGGATCACTCTTTTGCAGCTTTTTGCAGC
>NW_006263442.1:7358-8253 GCF_000469605.1 Apis dorsata
CATTTTTTAGCGCAACATTACTTTCAAAAACGCGATTATTTTTTGACGCAACACTAATTCTTAAAATGAGTTAAATACAAATGCAAATGAATTGAAAGTTAATATCTCTATAATTAAAACTTGAAATAAAGTAAACATAAAATTTTTTAATACTACTTTTTATAAAAAATTATATTATTAAAATTAAAATTATTAAAAAAAATCGCGGTGTCTCATTAAACGCAACACTAAATCAAACGCGATTGTTATTTATTCGTAACTCTAATGCAAACCGTAATTTATTTGTCGCAACACTAATTAAAAAATCGCGATTGCCCATTTGCCCATGATGATTATACGTTGGGCCGGAATTCACATCGGCCATAAATACTATTTCTACTACTACTACTACTATTACTACTACTACTGACTCTAAAACGAGCATAGTGACAAAGTAGTAATAATGACTTCCCATTTTTTGGATCCAGACAAGATCCAAAAAATGAGAAGCCATTCGTTGCAGCCCCTCTTCGCGACAGTTTGTCGAGGCCTCTTCGGTCTTCCTCCTTCGGGCGCAATGCCCGCTGAAACTTAAATCTAGGCTCGAGATTTCCTAATCGCAAAGAAAAAAAAAAGAAAAAAAATAGACTAAATCGCGGAAGCTGAGTGCACATGGACGACCAATAGTCATTACTGACCATTGTCCGCACGTGCGCAGAATCTCGAGCGCACGTTCGTTTCGCCCACTTCGCGACCGCGACCGCGAAATTCGAAAAATCGATATAAGTAAAACCAGAAACGAGTAGTCATTGATGACCACTGGTCTCAGCTCCACTCTCGATTTTTCAAATCATATTTCCTGAAACAGGTTGTCACGCGAAAACGCGCCTACCCGACCAGAGACTGTGACAACCTG
>NW_006263442.1:9477-10539 GCF_000469605.1 Apis dorsata
GCGCGGTTACAAAATATTTTCTTGAAGAAGTTCAGTGGATGACAGGTTGACAGCACCTTTAACAAAAAATAAAGTATTACATTAATTTAAATAAAAACATACCTTTGATTATTTAAAAATTTTTAAATAATAATAGATTTAATTCTAATAAGTTTCCAAATTCAATAAAAATAAAAAATAATCTTTAAAAATAATAAAAATTAAAAGTTTAATATAAATGTTTAAAATTTGAAAATTAAGAATGTATTAATTCTATTTATTCGAAAAAAGGTGATAATTTTTTCCAAAATAGTTGTTTACTTTTCGATTATTGATTAATGTAAAATATAAATAATAAAATAAAATAATTGAATATATGCAAAAATAATTACCTCTTCGCGTGATGGATGATCGCCGTATGTTCTTGAGAGCACTGATTTTACCCTGTACCGAAAACGAAATTAAAAAAAAAAAAAAAACATAATAGACTATTGACACGTCCGTAATTGATAATCGGCGAACAAACACTGACTCTAGTTTCGCGAATAATTATTACAATTAAATTCAATTAGAGCTATTGTGCTCTAAAAAATATTAAAAATACTTTATTACGAAACAAACACTGATTCTACTGATCGTAATGCGCGCGATCACAAAAATTTTTTGTAGGGAGTAAGGGATAAGGTATAAAAAGAAGGAAAATATCCTGATATTTTCTCTTCTTTTTTTTATCAAGCATTTGTTTAAGAAAATACTGTTATTTCAAATATTATTTGTAAATAATAAAATATTTCTTAATATTCGAAAATACTTATTTCTATAAATTTATACTATTAATTTAAAAATATTAAATCAATGATTGTTCGTTATTAAAGTTTAAATAATTTTTAGTAAACTATGTTTAGTATGTTTGATATTATTCACAAAATAATTAAAATCTTGTAATAAAAGAATATATATATATTATAATATATAATTATAACATATATATAACATATAATATGTAATATATATATAATATATATTACATATATATATATTATATATATATACACATATATATAAGAATTAAAAATTAAAATA
>NW_006263443.1:0-414 GCF_000469605.1 Apis dorsata
GTACGAAAAAGGAATTTCGACAAGTTTTGAAGATTTCCGAACGGAAATCCTGAATTCGGCGATTTGCGAATTGAAATATCGTTGAGATTGACGTTTTCATTCTCATATACGAGTTTCTTCCAATTCTGCTGTGAAAAATCGATTTTGAACAAAATTCCATCATTTCGACTCGAAAAACGGAATTACGGCGTTTTCTACATTGGAAACGTACAGAGATACGATATCTCCCTCAGAAACGTGAATTTCTGCTACGAAAAATGAATTTCGTCAAGTTTTGAAGATTTCGGAACGGAAATCCTGAATTCGGCGATTTGCGAATTGTAATATCGTTGAGATTGACGTTTTTATTCACATATACGAGTTTCATCCAATTCTGATGTGAAAAATCGATTTTGAACAAAATTCCATCATTTC
>NW_006263444.1:0-697 GCF_000469605.1 Apis dorsata
GAGATTGAAGAGATAGAGAATGCACGGTGTTTTTCTTTCGTACGATATTGTACGATCGAGTTACGAATAGGGCTTAAAGGTTTGTAAGCGTAATCGCATAAACGAGGCAGATCTGAGCGTGTGCGTTCAACGAATATATATCGTGATGCTTGCACGTGCACATCAACATCAGTCAACGATTCGTACATGTATAATGTACAAACGCGAAACGACCAAGTTGTGGTCGAGAGGGACATCAGCCTGTCTCCGTCAATGAAATAGTTAGATCTGTCAGTGCCAACTATCGCCTCGTTCTCGGTGGAGCCTTTTACATTTTATCTATCGCGTTGCTCGATCGAGTCATTTTTTAAAACAGTTATTATTATTATTATTACCGACCTCTCTACATCCATTGCGGTAGCTTCTACTTGTCAAGAATAAAGGGAGAAAGTGCCGCGAATCTTGGGTCGGTTGTTACCATTTATCAAAATATAATATCCCGTTTCTACGTTTTTTTTTTAATCGCGTTAAACATATATTCCAACAAATGGATCGATCGACAAAATAAATCGAATCTATCTTCGTCTATCGGTGTTTCACATCTCCGTGTTATTCTTTTGCGTTTCGTCGTTTTTATATTTGTACATTGCATACATATATATATGTGTGTGTATGTGTGTGTATGCGTATGATATATATATATATATATATATATATA
>NW_006263444.1:1132-4690 GCF_000469605.1 Apis dorsata
TCTTCATTTATTACTATCATCAATTATTATGAAATGGAAAAAGAAAAGAAAAACCAAGATATAGAATAAAAATTAACATTAAGCTTAAGAAAAGCTAAATTGCTATAAATCGGTTATCGAGTTTTGTAATACGTTAAGTTTGAATTTAAAATAGGAAAAAAAAGAAAGAAAGAAAGAAAGAAAATATTATGCATTTAACGATGTGCGAAAAAAACGCGAATTATAAAAGACATTTTTATCTGATCGCGCGCAAATGATCCTTTCTTCATGAAATCTTTTTTCTTCGTATTTATCTCTTTTTTTTTTCATCTCGCCGTGCATAGATATAATTATAAAATACAAACCAACTATACGTCTTCTTTGTTACGAGATATAGCAAAAAACGAGTATAGGGATAAAGGAACGAAAGACTCTCTTGGCCTTCCACGATAAACGAAAGAAACGAGATCGAAAGCACGGTTCGCAGGTCACGGGAACCAAACGTATGTTAAGTTATTGCTCCTCATGGTCGAACTTAAACACGTGGAGTAATTTATCAATTTGTGAATATGTTACGGAAGTGCTTCGTACTCGCGCGCCGTTAACGTTAAACGGCAATGTTTGCAAATCCTGATGCACGAATATCACACGTCTCGTTTGATTTCCTATTGTGCATAATTTCTATTTTTCACACTCGTTATTTCGTATTTACAATTAATACATTTACTTTTCATTTTACTTTTCATTCAAGTATTTTATTTTCTCCTCATAGTGTCATTTTGATCGTCGATTTATATACATACGCATTGCACAATCTCTCGAGTATTATTTATCATACCCAAGAATTTAATTCGCATACACGTATCGCATATCCGTAGAAACTCGATGTTAACAACAAGATAGTTTAGATTTTAAGAGATACATATATTATCGCGGGTGTAAAACAACGGAAAAAAAATGACACGTCAAACTTGTACGTATATTTACCTCCACGTGATATTACAACATAATATAACAATCGCGATAATATTCTCATAATCCAACTCTTCTATTTCTTTTATTTTTTTCTTCTCCCGTCTTCTTCCCAATGTAAATCACTACATCATTACTAATTCGCTCATTTGCACGCTCGTCACTTATTATTTCAATAATAATCAATAGATAGACCCATTTAGATATAATTTTTATCGAAAATTTAATTATAACACATTTCTATCTATCTTATTCTTATTCTATTTTCTATTTACTATTTTTACGTACACGTGTGTACGAATATTCAAATATTTATCAAACATCATTATATCGTCATATCATTATAGTTAATTTCATATTCTTCGTTTATTCTTGCGTATAAATTATGCAAATTTGACAGTTCTTTTTCAACAATTATTCGTTTTATTACTCATATTATTACTCGTTTATATACGCACGCGATGTATATACATTTCTGAGATCAATCGACGTCAATATATGTGTATATATATATATATAAGTAATTTATAATATATAATTTATTGCATAATAAGATGCAAAGAGCCAATTATTACAGGTATCAAAAATGATTCGTTCTATTAACGTGGACCGAAAGAAGAAATGATAATTGGGATTAAACGATGAATGAGAAAAATCTTTGCGTCACAAAGTGCAGGAAACTCTCGATTCAGTTATAACGCGGTGAGTTGCGATACTCGTGAGTCGAAACTCAATGTCAAAGTGAAACGCTCGATTTGCGGACGACCGACTATCAGAGGTCTTACATAATCGATCTTTTAGGAAGTATATAGATAAAAAGTACATGGTATGATAAAAATATATAATAATAATACACATGCGCGCGCGCGGAAAATATTTATATATATAATAAATATAAACATTATCATAATTAAATTAATATAATTAGTAAATAATAAATAAATATTGCAAGTATACACAGATTTTGTATAATGTATGCAGATAATAAAGCTAAAATTAACGATAAAACGACAAATACGAAACGAGCAATTTTTAATAAATATATTATCGTTCGACCGATCGCTATTACATACTACTTTCACGTTTCGTATAATAGATGTCGATTCGTATAAGATTTAACGTATAAATGAAATTATAAAATTCGATTTTTCGTCAAATGTAAAAAAAGATTCGTTTCGTTTTCTTCGGTAATTTATGCTTTCAATTTTTTTTACAACAACGAACAATTTAAAATGATAATCTCCGACTAGACCGTTCGTTCAATTCGATTATGATTAATTAACCAATTACATCAAAATATCGAATGTTAAGACAAAATTAGATTTAAAATAGACTGATGTAGCGATTCTTTAGTAAGAAGGTCGATGAAGCGAAGTAACAGGCAGAGGTGAGAGAGGCCATACGATATTTAAAGAGATCGTAGTTAAACGAAGAAATAATCTAATAATTAATCAGACAGACGTAAATAGTAGATACGTTACGTGAACGAGCAATAATGAGATAACAGATAATGTATGAATAATAGGAATGAGTAAGATAAAGGATTAAGAGAAAAAGACAGGTTTGAAAGACGGGCGATAGGTTGGTAGTTAGATGGGCAAGAAAACGGAAAGATATAGAGTTAGGTAGCCAAGGAAAAGCAGACGGTAAGGTAGGCGAGCAATCAAGGTTTACTTCGTCGACTGGCGATCGATAAATTCGCGCTTGCTCCGTTTAGCGTATGTTCCCGGTAAAAGTCCTAAGCGAGTTTTAAGGAGACAAACGTGATGCATGATCGAGATCAGTCGCGATGTAACCATAGTGTGAAACGGCCTCGCACCAGGCCACCAGCCTTACACCACCAAATGCGTGACGACGGTTGATTTTTCTTTTTTATCAGAATCAACACAGTTTCGAGAACATTGAAAATCATTTTTCGGGTCTATGAATCTGGTCAAGGTTCGATACATCATCGAGGATTCCCTTACAAAGATAAAGGTAACTTTTTTTCTATATTATAAAAAAAATTTTTTCCTTCCTCAATCCTAATATCTTTTATGTAAACGGCAGGGACGCTAATCGACATCCTATAATTGGCAAAATACATGTTAAAATTGTTCACTCTCTTTCTCTCTTTCTATATCTCTCTCATACACACGCACGCTCGCGCGCGCGCGCTCCTGCACGAATATACATACACGTTTCCTATTCCTTCCTATTTTCTATATTTTTTCCAAAATCGTCATCGAACATAAAAAACAAACTTTCGATATAACGCGATCATATCGCGGAAAAAAAATATATATTTTACGTTATATGGAAATATGTATAAATATGTATAATTTGCATAAGACGATAATTAACGTTCAATTTTCATTTACTTTCGACTCGATTTTTTTTTTAAAAAAGTATGATCGTTTAAAAAAAAAATAAAAAAAATAGAAAATATCGCAAATGAAACGTAACAATCATCGAAACTCGAGGATCAATATCGTCTTACGTACCATCGTATTTTTGCGTGGTATAACATGAACGAAATATAAATTGATTCGATAAAAAGATCAATTCTTTTCTTTCTTTCTTTTTTTCTTTTTTTTTTTTTTTTTTTGAAACGCTACCTTTTTTTTT
>NW_006263444.1:4878-10377 GCF_000469605.1 Apis dorsata
TAATGACTAATAATAACAAATAAGTGTACGGACATATGTATGTACGTAAAACAGAATATGAAAAATTATGGAAGATACAGTTTTGATTAAAAAGAAGAAAAAGAGTGAGATAATGAAATGAAGAGTAACGGGTAACGATCGAACGATTGAAAAATATTTGATACGAATAAATCATAGTATCGTGGAAATCGAAATTCGAAATTTGACGTTTGTTCGCAATATTAAAAATAGATGCGTTTTAATTTTCGATGAGCCTTACAATGTAGTTCGGAGCGAATCAGACTAGAGATATCGTCCCTCGTTGGTTACGTAATTTGCTCGATTCTTGTCCTGAAATACAACTACAACGAGCGAACATTTAGACAAGCGTTATCATTCTCAAAGGAGAATGGCTATATATCGGTGGCAGCGAATCGCACGGGATCCTCAGTAGAAGATGATAGAGGACCAGGTGCATCAACATCCGGTACGATTACCTCCCGACAAAAACGCCCATATCGATGTTACATCCAAATTTGAAAAGTACGTTCAACAATTATTACACGATAATTATTTCATAATTATTCAATTTTCAAATCCACGCATGCACGCGCTTTTTCATACGATTCATCGAGATACAATTTTCTTAGGTTTTTTTCCGCAATGAGATTGAAAATACTTTTACGTATATCTATCGGTGCGCGAAATATCCAAGTTACGAACATTCGCATACTCGAACATATATATACATATATACTCGTTATATGATATATGATTTACCATAATTAATTTTCTGTCGACAGTGATCAATGCAAAGAACCTTTACTTTCCGAAAAGCAAATTTGCCACAGGATAACGTCGGAGGATGCTCGTTCGACCACTGGCTCGGAATCAACGATCGTAAACACAACGATCATGGGCACGAGTTTGGGCACAGGCACGACTACAGTGACGGTGACGGGTATGGGGGGAGGAACGGGCACGAACGCATGGATGGACACGGTTGTCGGGGTTGACACCGTCGCCGATCCCAACGACAAATCCGCGGAACAAGACCGCGTCGATGTACCTATATTCGACGAAGGAACCACCGATAGCGGCCGTCTTCCCGATCTTGTCGCTCAGAGTAAAATATACGGTGTAAACGAAGATGAACCTCTCGAATCGTATTTGGCGATCACCATTC
Organism: Apis dorsata; assembly: GCF_000469605.1. Lineage (NCBI taxonomy): Eukaryota > Metazoa > Arthropoda > Insecta > Hymenoptera > Apidae > Apis > Apis dorsata. The sequence goes on from NW_006263444.1 coordinate 6,044, forward strand.
AAGTTTTCATACCGTTTCTTATCGCCGGCCTTGGCATGGTGGGGGCAGGATTAGTTTTAGACTTAGTTCAAGTATGAATCTCTTCTCTTCGTTTTCGTTCAATTCAGATTTTTCCTCTCTTCTTCCTTCTTACTTTCGATCAATATTACATCTATTATGTGTATCATTAACCATTGTCCATCCACGTTACATCTTAGTCTTACGTTACTTTCTTATCTTATTCTTATTCCTCACAGCATTGGGTCGTGTTCGAAAAAGTGAGCGAACTCATCATTCTAGTCCCAGCGTTATTGGGTTTGAAAGGAAATTTAGAAATGACTCTTGCATCCCGTCTTTCGACTCAAGCGAATCTCGGCCATATGGACACGCCGAAACAACAATGGTACATGATCGTTGGAAATCTCGTCTTGATTCAAGTGAGTCGGATTCAAATTCTATTTTTACTTTTTCCTTTCATTTTTAAATCCGTGAATATATAAATCGTTTTTTTCTTTTTTTTTTTTTTTTCCCTCCCCTCTTTCCTCCAACATGTTTTTATATATTTTTACTTGCCGTGAAAATTATTCGCCAAATCGGATGCTTTCTACCGACAAGACGCGATTCACAGATGTCTTATCATTGGCGTCACGATTTTATTTGATTACGCATACTTACACACATTAAACGCGTGAACGGTAAACGACCTTCGAGAGTCAACGTGATGTTTATCGTCGCGCTCTTTTACCTGATCGAATACTGGAGATGTGATACGATGTGACGATACTTATCGCGAAAATGCATATTCTATAATTTTTTTTTATTGTCGAGAATTTTTTCCGAAAAAATCCTCGACAATAAAAAAAAATTATAGACTATGCATTTTCGCGATAAGTATCGCCACATCGCATCACATCTCCAGTATTCGATCAGGGAAAAGAGCGCGACGATCAACATCCCTTTGACTCTCGAAGGTCGTTTACCGTGCACGCGTTTAATGTGGGTAAGTATGCGTAATCAAATAAACTCCTGACGCCAATGATAAGACATCTGTGAATCGCGTCTTGTCGGTAGAAAGCATCCGATTTGGCGAATAATTTTCAACGGAAAAAAAAAAATCTGTCGAGTTCACCGAATTCCTGATATCGATACATAGTATCAATGGATATCGATGGATTTTCATGGATTTTTCCTTCTCCTTATATTCCGATCGAACGTTTATCATTTTTAATCATTATTTCCACTCGGTATGACCGTTTGTGTAAAGAAAATCAGTTCGTGTTGGCAGTGCCAGGCGATAGTGGTTGGATTTCTCGGCTCTGTGGTGGCAATCGTAATGGGAGCATTTCGAAACGGTACCATCTCGTTCGATCATGCATATCTATTGTGCGCGAGCAGTTTGGTTACCGCATCCCTGGCTTCGTTCGTCCTTGGATTGATAACTGCAGGTGTGATCGTTTTCTCCCGACATTGTCACATTAATCCGGACAACGTCGCGACACCGATCGCAGCCAGTCTTGGAGATATCACCTCTTTGGCTTTACTCTCATGGATATCTACGATTCTTTACGAATCAATAAATAAACAAGATTGGGTCGCACCCCTCGTGATCGCTTGCTACATCCTGATTACACCTCTCTGGGTATGGATCGCCAAGAGAAACAAATACACAAACGATGTCCTTTACTCCGGATGGACTCCTGTCATGATCGCTATGTTGATCAGCAGGTGAGTACCGATTCATATGTGTATATCTTTTCATTTCGTTTCGTTTCGTTTCGTTTCGTTTCGTTTCGTTTCGTTTCGTTTCGTTTCGTTCGTTTCGTTTCGTTCGTTTCGTTCGTTTCGTCTCGTTTCGTCTCGTCTCGTTTCGTCTCGTTTCGTCTCGTTTCGTTTCATTTCGTTCCATTTCGTTTCGTTCCGTTTCGTTCCGTTCCGTTTCATTTCGTATCGTTCCGTTCCGTTTCGTTTCGTTTCGTTTCGTTTGATTTCGTTTCACGAATGTCGAGAATAAAAGAACGGATAAAAAGAAGGCACGAACCGAGTACATATTAAAAGTGAACACGAACGACCGCTATTGTTGACCAAACAGTTGCGGTGGTCTGATACTCGAATTCATGGTCTCGCGATTCGAAAACTTGACCGTTTTCCAACCGGTGATCAACGGCGTCGGTGGAAATTTGGTAGCTGTACAAGCAAGCAGAATATCGACAGCCCTTCACAAACAAGCCGAACTGGGAACTCTTCTAATTCCACCTGGTCACACGCATCCCGTTATCTTTATTACACCTATCGCTAACTTTTTTGGCAAAGGTAAAAAGCAAAATTTATTTCACTTGAGTCCACCAATTTCTTCTTTTTATCCATTATCTTTCAACGATTAATTCCATTTCTTTTTCTTCCAGGTATGCACGCGAGAACAACCAGAGTTCTAATGGCAATGGTTATACCAGGCCACATAATTTTCATTTATCTAATTAATTATATGAAGGATGGCAACACTTCATTAACGCCTCTCTTCGTTTTTGTTTACTTGTGCGCCGCCATGCTCCAAGTTGCCGCTCTCCTGTACATTGCGTACATAATGATACATTGGATGTGGAAACGAAAAATCGATCCAGATAATTCGGCGATTCCATATTTAACAGCGATGGGAGATTTATTAGGCATCAGTTTATTAGCGATTGCTTTTCAATTTCTTTATCTTGTTGGAGATCAAGATTTCGATCGAACGATCCCTCCCTAAAAAATATCTACATACGTATATTTGCATTCTGCAAATATTTCCCCGATTCTTTTTTTTCCAACAACATCCTATCATCGTTATCGTTATTGCTATCGCCAATGTTGTCGCTGTCATAATTTTTATAATTATTATATCGCCGTTAAATAGATATATGGTGCCATATTTTCTCTTTCTTCTCATAAGCAAAATTTAAAAATAATTATTTTGTCAGTATATCTAAAAAGATAATATACCTTTCCAAGAAAACGAAGCAATACGTGCAATTCGAATTCAAAATCAATGCTAAAAATCTCAAAATCGTACTTTTTCCAAAGAGGAAAGACAAAAATATATATTATATTGTATTATATTTTCGTGATAATTAATTAAATGTGAATATTCTTTCGTTAAAAATCTTTTTTCTATACTATACGATAATTATTTTATTATTTTATTTCATATCAAGTCGAAAAAATTTCATTGTGATTAAATTGGCTGCATAAATGTATACAAAATCTTGATGCAATGTCTCATATTTCTTAACATAAACAATTTTTTCAAATCGATGTCGAATCGGTATCGTTCCGAAAAGTATAATTAAGAATAGAGAAATAAAAAAAGAAAAGGCACCTCATAATCGAGAAATATGAAATAATATTCGATATCATTCGTTACGTTGATACGATTTATATACGTGTCTTGAATAGTTGCCTTCGAATATCATGATAATTATTATTATCGAATCACACATACAAAGCAAGCTATTTTTCAACATTTTCGCTTAATTTGCAATATCTATTCGCTTATTAGCACAATTTCTATCACACGACAAAGTCAATCGGGGTGCTTCCATATTTGGAAATTGTTATGTTGCTATAATAATTACACAACCCGCGAATATAGTCCACATAATTCCGCGAGTCTTCCACCAAATATAGCCTATTATCGACATTTTAAAATATATTTTCACTACGTACATATATACGTATATACAAATGATTCGACATTATATTCGATATCTCTTTAGGATTGTGTCGATGCATATATACGTATGTAGCTACTTATGTATGTTGAAACACGTACGATGCAACACGTACTTCTTTATCTTTTTTTCTTTTTACACATATACGCAAATGCGGTAAAATGCCTAAAATTTGAAAAACATTCAATGTAAGAACCAGTAGAAATACAAAATACCAAAGATTAGGATATAAATACGTATATCTTGACAATAATGTTTGTTTCGAAGGAGACAGATAAACTATTTTTTATCCAACACGAATGAAAAATGTAAACGCTTCCTTTTACACATACTCATAAACATAAATTCATCGATCGTCGTTTCGTTTTAAGACAATTCGAAGGAAGATACTTCGTCGTTTCATCAATATATTTCGAATATACTGTTCAAGATTTCCTAATAAGATACATATACATACTGGTAGTAAGTATGTACGTGTATAAATGATTTAAACATGAATTATTTCCCTTCGAATTACTTCTAATTGCGATTCTTCGAATTGCAATTTGAACGAGAAAATGAAAAGAGATGAAAATAATATACAAAAGGTGGAGAGAAAGAGAGAGAGAGAGAGAGAGAGAGAGAGAGAGAGAGAGAGAGAGAGAGAGAGAG
>NW_006263444.1:10771-26568 GCF_000469605.1 Apis dorsata
TTTAAAAAGTAAAAGTTAATGATGATTATTTTTCAATACGGTGCTAAAATGAGAAAAAGAGTCCGTTTATGACAGCAAAACGTAGCTGCGAGCTATTTATATACGAACCATAGAAATGCAAATAATGAAATAAGCTCGCTTATTCACGTCATGGTACCTGTTATACGTCAAAGTATACGCATTCTAAAATGTCTTAGTTCAATCGAACGAATCGAGTAAAAAAAATTGTTGATCGATTGTGTTTCAATGGTAAAGTTGAAATCAAGATACCATGTTGGTACAAAACGATTGAACGCACATTTGAATGAAACATCGATGTAGTTTTATATAATAAAATTGGATCGAAAAAAAATCAAATATATTTTTTATTATCCGTGTACATATTATTTATTATTTCTATTTATATTCTCTCTTTTATTTATTTAATCATCATTGTTATAAATATTCAATATTTATTTTATTAATAAAACAAATTAATTTATTTTATAATTTTATTTTTGTTAAAAGAATATTAACGAAGAAAAAAATATTTGAACACGTACAAAATATTCAAGTTCGTTTATTGCAAGACTTTTAATCTCCAAAAATAAGTTTACATCTTGTATAGTTTCGAAGAGAACTAAGAAAAGAAATACAACATAGATCATCCATATATTGTTCTATTTACATTTCGAACGATTCAAAAATCAAAGCGCAATAATAACGAAATCTTATAAAAATATGAATTACATACGACCAAAAGAATAAACTTGTACTATCATAAAACTGTAAATGTAATTCAAAGGTGAGTTATGATTGTGATAATAATCGATTCCACAATTTATCTGACATATGTATATCACATTTATACATAAAAAACTATAATACAATTCATACAATAGTTAGAAAAAAAGAAAACGATTATCATCGTTTAATAATCCGTAAAATCATAAGCTATACACGATTCAGTCTGATATCATCTATTGTAATTTTGCTTCTTCTTTTGCTTTCCAAAGTATTAATTCCATACAAGCGATGGCATCCTCTTTACTATCGTGTCCACCAACTGTAATATTGTTAAAAAATTAATCGGAATAGTTGATTTTATTCCATTATAAATTATAACGTATAAAAAAAATCATGAAAAAAATTAACTATATATTTCCAATAAAAATAGAAAATAAATAATTTTTCAACTAACCATCATTTTGAATAAGCTTTCTTAAATATTCCGAGCAAAGATTCTTTAATGCTCTCTTCTGTGGATATCCATTTTTATGTGGAAACATCACGCTTGTATCGACCACAGTTCCATGCAAGAGTCTTAAAGCTTTGAAATCGCTTTCTAAACTATGACCGACTAATATAGTTTTCTCAGAAAACATTGTCAGTAGTGTCGCTTGAACATCTAATAAGGTTGTTGTAACATTTTTCATATTTTCTTCCGTAATACCAGAAAATCTGCACACACGATTCCACGGATAATATTGTTATTTGCTCAGAAAAAGAACAAAAATAAATAAATAAATACACACATGCGCGCACGCACGCACGCACGCACACACACACATACACTATATATACACTTCTTCATCTAAAGGAAAAAAAGAAAAAAGGGATGAGAGGGAAAGAAGGGGAGGAAAGAAAAAATTTTAATACTTTTTTTTACCTTGTGTTATAATCTATTATAGGATTTTGCGGATTGACTAACGTCTCGTATACTACATTGCAATCCTCGTCAATAACTGTTATCCTGGTTAGTTCCAGTCCTTGAGTAGTATAACACATTTCACAATCAAGCGCATATACTCCTTGTTCTTCGATCGGTGTATCTTAATAATGATAACAATGATAACAAAAATAATAACAATGAAAAACAAAAGAAATAGAAAAAAAAAAGCATATAGAAAATATAAATATATATAATTGAATATAGAAAAAGAAAAAATAGAGATAAAAAGAGAATAAATATTTAAGAATTACTTTTTGGCAAAGTTTTTACATAGCCACGAAGATTTTCATAATCTGTATAATCCCAAACGTGTGTTTTTGCATCGCAACAACCAGTTGCAGAACCATATTGTTGACAACAACTATATTTGCTTTCACCTCTGATTGTAAATTTTCTGCCCCAATGATATATACAATTCTGTGGTTGTAAAGCAAATCCTTGTTTATCGATTATGTAAGTTTGACCGCATCGACTACAAATTCTTTCGTTAGGCACTTTTGACAGAACACTTTGATTTCGCGAATTGGTTACATAAACTTTGGCACGGCCCTGAATTTAAAGAATATTTAACATTAAAAAATAAATAAATTCGGTGAATTTTATTAAATTTTATTATATTTTACCTTCTGACCATCGGGATGTGGACGAGGAAATCCGTTATCTCGAAGTTGTTGTTCCGTCATTATCCATTTTTTTAACATACTATATAGAATTGCACCTCTAAATTCCATAACAGATTTTTTTGTCTTAAGAACACTCCAGGAACCTTTAACTTTCCCAGCAAGTATTACTTCGTGAGACATCGTACTGCTACTCGGCATTGTTGTTGCATTATTATCCACAGATGAATTTTGATCAACTTCTTTTCTCAATCTATGAGCAGCAAGCATGCAAGAATTTTTGTAAACAGCTAGCGCTTTACATCTTTCGTGACAAGCGTATTCTTCTTTGACTGCACGTTGAGCTGCATCCTCGGAATTTGTGTAAATTAACACGCATACGTCATGCATCATATTCACGTAATACTGACGAACATTTAAAGGAAATTTTTGCGTGGTTACTTGCAACGGTTCAGGACGTATTAATTGAGGAATCTAAAAGATTAAATTGACATATCAACAATCATAACAAAATATTATGCCCTAACAATTAATCTTAAAATATTTAATACAGACCACTTGTGGAACATGAGCAATACGTATACCACTCTTCGCCGTTTGCGCAGCTGTTTTATAATTATCCGTTATTTTTGTTTCTCCCAATTTTCCTACACAATTTTCCGTCACCTTTTTTTTTTCTATCGCTAGAGATTTAGCATACGGTACATGAGCAATTCGGACGCGACCTGTTACAAATATTATCAAACAAAATAAATCTTGTACAGATAACTAATTAATTAACATAATGTTTATTTAATATTTATATTTAATGTTTATTTAATATTATATAATATTTATAATATTTAAAATATTTTCGTATATTTTTTTTTTCCCAAAAAAATTATTATATTACCATTTCCATTTAATTTTAAATCGTTGTTGCTCGCTATCCCTATCGTTTCGGGACAAATTCGGCGCACATCCTTAGAAATATTACTGCTCGCGTTAATAGGTTTTTCTGTTACAGTATCTCGTATTAAACGCCATCTTTCATACATTTTTTGTTGCGGATTTATTAATTTTCTTGCCTGTTGATTAATTCCAATTTGTCTGGTAACACATGCGGCAGCTGAAGGATGCGCCACTCTTTTTCTGCCAATCTCTTCTTTTTGTTCCTTTTCGTTCTCGTGGAATGCCGATAATTCTTTCGATGGCTCTATTTCTTTTGACCGTTCAGGTACTTGATATTCCTTGTAACACAAATAAATATATTCTTCGATACTATTCTTCAATTTTTTAGAGAATCTCGATAAGATCAATTTTTAATGTGCATACCTGAAATATTTTTAAACATTCTTCTTGTACATCATGATCCGAATCAGATGTACTGAAAGTTACATCAATATCGTTATCGATGATACTTTGATGATCCTCGTTCTCTTCATCACTATTATTTATCGAATTCAGACGGACATTTTCTACCGAATTTACCGATTTGTGAGTTGAATTTATTTCTTCTTTATTTCGTTCATGTACGTGCAATTTCTCGACTATCGTATCATTCGATTTACGATCTATTTTCGAATGTTTGTAACTTTTATTGTTTTTATTTTTATTTTTAACATGTTCTTCTCTTTTCCCAGAAGAATAGCCGTGACGTTTCTCAGATCCATGATGATCCCTTCTATCATTTTTCGTCTTGTGTTTGCTTTCTTTATCTTTGTCTTTTTCCTGATGTTTATATTTATTCTTATCTTTATCATATTTCTTATCTCTTGATCCTTTGCTTTTGTGTTTTAAATGATTCTTACTTTTACTTTTACTACAAGAATTGGAATGAGTTTTTTTATTCGACTCATACTTATCCTTGTATCTTTTACGAGATGTATTTTGATCCTTTTGATTTTCATTTTTATTTTTATCTCTGCTCTTATATTCCTTATCATTTTCAAAAGTATTTTTATTCGAATTTACTTCTGATACACTCCCTTTGTCAGCCTGCAAAGATTTTTTCGAATTTTCTTTATTTGGCAATCTATCTCGATTCAAAATGTTACTATATGTATTTTCATTAATGCAATTATTATCATTAATTGACTTTGAATAATGTGCATCTATTTTCTGATTATTTTTCAAATAATCGGATTTCTCAGTATCACAATACGAATCAATTTGTTCTCTGTCTATGGAATCAATTTGTGCAGTATTGGTTTTATTTGTGTCATTGTGACTATGATTTTCGATATTATTTTCTTCTTCATCGTCAGAAAATTTCGGTTCAATATTTATAGAAGATTTATTATCTTGAGACAATTTGTCAGATTGTACATCAGAAGTCGATTTAGTAGACGATTTAGTAAATACTTCGTCTATCATATCAAGCTCAGTTTCAAAATGATCAAACGTAGGTTCTTTTAATCCATCAACAGATTTTAATGGAGCTTTTACTTTTTTTGGAACATATTCTTCTCTTCTCTTTTTACATTTTGGATAATAAGTTTCCCTGAGTTTAAATAAATACTCGTTCGAACTACCATCCTTGCAAGAATTTAACGAAGCTGAATCCGATTTACATGTAGGTATGTAACTCTGCATAGTATCTCGAGATTCAGGACTGATTATCATAGTAGGTTTGTATTTAATTTCAACATTTTGAGATTCCATAGACTCGTTACCTATATTTAACCAAGGCTTAACTCCATCTGGAGAACATTTACGCTTTACAGCAACTTTACTTTTTCTCGTTGGCATATAAGATACTATTGGTATATGACGTTTCTTTAATTCTGCAATCGGTGTTGGATTATAAACGCATGGAAGTTGCATATTAACAGATGTATCTGTTCTTTCTTCCATCATATCGGCTGTAACATTATTTATCGTACCAGTGGACCCAGAAGTTAACGTTGAGTCTAATCCTTCGACTACCTGAGAAACAACATTCTGGCAAGAAAATTTATTATCTACATCTGTGTAAAATTTCGATTAGTTAAGATTTTTTTGACAATTTTTTGTAATTTTTGTTGTAGAATTCCAAATAAAAATCAGATATTACCATTGTAGCACTTTTGGACTCTTCAACTTGACTCGTGGAACGGTTTTCCACCGTCTCGATCGCCTCCGTGGTGATTCCAACATCTTCTAAAATAATAATCAAATCTTTTTTTTTTTTTTTTTGATATCTTTTATGAAAAAAATTCTAATTCTATTCGAATGAAAATAAATTTCTTGAAATATAATATAAAGTACATTAAATATCAAACAACAACATGATTTACCTCGTTTCGAATGTTTGAAATGACAATAAGGTCTATCGCACGTTCCACTTTCATAAAATGGACAGTTAATAGCTTTAAAATAACCAGTCGAAGGCAACATAACTATTTCATCGTATCTTATACCTTCGATCGCTCATTCTTTCATCAAAAAATATCGTATAATGTCACATAAAAACGCTGATTTTTAAACAAAAATAAATTTTCTAAACTTCTTTTATAGATCAAACATTATTCTCTTTTACATTTAGTTACATTTAGTATGTTTGGCCATTATCCAAAAGAAATGTATACATTTTTACAAGACGCATTGAAAATATGAAACTCGAAGTGAATTAAATCCCAAGAACCGAGGTTATGTACAATTGACTTATGTACATTTCCCTATTCGCGATTTGTTTATAAGTATTCGTCTCCTCCCCCCACCCTAATCTTTCATACAGATCTTACTCTTTCCCCCATTTAACTATTTCCCGTTATTTTACATTTCTGTAGTAACTTTGTAAGTATTCTATACTCGTCATTTTACTAAGAGAAGAAGAAAAAATTAAAATCCCTAGTTGATTTCGTATTTCATAATTTATTCTTTTGGTTTTTTTTTTATTATACATATAGAATAAAAATAATCAATAATAATTGTTTATAATCAATATAATAATATCATCATAACAATTATTAATAATAATTTTATTTTTCCTATAAAAATAATAATACTTTTTGTAATAAAAGAGATCTTTATATAATTGAGAAATGATAACATTTACAAAATTTGTTTATTTTAGGACGAATTTTTTAAATTTTTTTAAAATTGTATAGCAACATAATATAATATTCTAATATTCTACCATTTAATATTTAATAATCGTTTTATATCTTGTTTGTTAATTTATCATTTTTTTATTGAAGTATTGCAAAATTTATATCGTGCAACGAATTAAATTTTTAATATTAAATCAAAGACAAATTATTTATAGTACAAATAACACTGAAAAAAGATATTTTTTCAATCATTTGATTGATTACATTTGATTTCTATCAAGTTTAATCAATTTGAATTTATCGTTCAAATACTGTTGAATTACAAGAAGATATTAAAAAAAAATATTCTTTTTGCGTAAACATTAATTTGAAATGGTAAAATTCTTTTTTCATGTCATATTCTTATTTAATTCTCTATTAATTGTCATAAAACGATTATAATATATGAAATATTAAATAATTCGATAATATATTATAGTTCAAATGTACAAAATTATGATATATTATAATATATACAAAAATTAATTTTTGTTTATTACCTAATAAAATCTAATAAATATGTATTTCACATCATTGAAATAAAATTTGTATATTATACGTAGGTGCAATGTCCAAGTTAATCATATCGAATATAAATATATATACTTATATATTTTTAAATATATTATAACAAAGTGGTACAAAATACAACAAGCGTTTTGGCAATATGATCATCATTAAATCGACCACAATACACCAACAACAAGTTTTTTATGCATGTATCTATATAACATAAGTTAACATCATATAATAATTATCTACTAATTAGATTATTTTATCATTCTGCGATCTTACGGATGATAACGGCAGTAAAAGATTAATTTAAGATCGACAATAATTTATCGCATTTGAACAATTGATTGATCTTTTTGTGCGTCTTTGTTTTCTACTGTTACAAATGAAGGTAATTCTGCTTTAGTAGCTAATTGTAAAGCATAGAACCATCTGAAAATTTGATTTGAATTTTATAATATGTAACATAATATATATATATATATATGTATACACGTATATACGCGCATGTACGAGAAACATATGAAACTTACTTTTGTTTGTCTTCGTCCGATAACGCTTGTAAATAGTAACTTTTCCTAGAATGATGCATTTTAAGAGCTCTAGATCTATCCTTGAAACTTAAAGGATCTTCGTCGGATAATTTAATACCTTCCGTAACAATAAAACCGGGCATAGGAGTTGCTGTCAAAGCCATATTTTCAGATTCAGATTTAAATGTATACAAAACAAAATCGGCATGTAATGCAAACCACCGCCGTGTCCAAGGTTTACTCGCTTGAGTTTTTAACATAAGATATCCAGATATAACGGAAGATGCGCTTGCTGAAACTTGTAATAAACTTGGTACCGGTCCAGATGTAGATGTTGAAGAAGGTGATTTAACAAGCGGTTGTGTTAAAGCGGTATAACATAAACGGCAAACTCTCGTATTCTTATTATCCTCGAACAATAACTTTTGATTTGAACATTTACCGCAAACAATCTATATAGCAAATAAAATATTATACATTAAATGATAACAGAAAAGAAAAAAAGAAAAACGATAAATATGTAAGTTTATCATTGATAACACTTTTCTTTTTCCATTTCAATTGATTATGATATATATTATTATATAAGAAAATTACTCACTATTCCGCAAGCTCTGCAATTATGTTTCCGTTTCATCACAGAAAAAATCACCTCGCATATCATGCACTTGGATATATCGTCGCTCTTTAAAACAAGTGTTTTAACATCACTAGTTTTTAAACTTGCTTTTCTTCTCATCATTTCTTGCATAGTATCGAACAGAGCATTAAGCCACGCTGCTTTTTCTTCGGCCGCATGTGTATATAATTCAACGCTTTTATCTTCGTCTCTTATGTAAAATGTATTTGCTGTTTCTAAATTATCACCTTCGATTATTTGCAAATTTTCGATTAGAAATTTAGCTCTCAATCGATATAATGGCCCAGGTATTAATCTTATTGAACAAAGTAATAATAAATCGCTAAACTGAAAAATAGAAAAAAAGAATCATTATTTCCATCATTTAATTAAGCGTAATATTAATTAAATATAAATGGATATCATCATCGATAAAAATTTATATATGAATAAATGATCACGTGTACACGATATATTTAAATTGTGTATATTAAGTACAATATTATTTTGTACATACCAGAAACAATTGTCTTTCTTGATGATCACCGCTCCTTGCTGAAATTTTAACGATACGACCCTCTTTTATAAGCTCCCTCGTAGCACTGACTAGATCCGTTGTATCGTATATACTCTCTTGTATTTCAAGAAGTTTTTTGAACTTGTCAATCTTCTTCATTGCATCATTCGTGTGATTAGCAGCAGTAGATACTAATTCCAATGCCTCTACGAGAAAGAAAGCCATGTCTGTTCGTTTGATTTTACGATTATAATCGTCGCCATCTACGGACGTCTATTTAAACGTGTCCCGTTCAATAGACGTTTAAATAGAAGCAAGTCCTTGCTAGATGCACATTATTTTATTCGGAAGTAACTCATCGAATCGAATGGAACTCGAAAGATCCTTACTTTTAGTATCCTTGTAATCAGCATTTTCTTCTGTGAGGTTTTTCAAATAATCTTTTAGAAGAAGCTCGTATCTTGGTAATCTTTGTATAGGGCTCAACATGTGATGAGGCAATGATAATTTGGCACACTCATCTAATTTTTGAATCTCATCGATAATCGCAGCAAATCTGGTGACTTTAGTTTGAAGAGACTGTATCAAATTCATGGCATAATCAAAATTTTTTACATATTCTGTGTACATTTTAAGAAAAGGAGCAAAATTTTTCATTATGTCTCCGATTCTAGGATTTGAATCCCAATTTTGCATTCTCTCTTGAAGTTGAGGTAACAAGAAATCATTGTGAAATTTATATATCGATTTAATATTAGAGAACATATGTTGAACAGTCTCTGGAGGAAACATAGGATGTGCTCTATTCTCTTGATCGATTTTGAATTGGAATACTTGATCGATCAATCGTAAAACGTTAACATAATTTTTTTCAGTAACTAACAATTCTTCAGCAACTCGACGTGCGTTTTTCCTTTTGGAATCCAAATAACTTGTATTACCAACTGATTTTAATTCTAGAATCGAGTCATCAGTATTATGATTCACGACTATCGCGGTATCCGTTTCCGATGATTTTGCTCCTTCCGATTCTTCTTCACTTTCGGATTCGCTTATCGCAAATGATTCCACTGCATATCGATGAGAATTTCTATCCGTAGTTAAATATCTACGCAAAGAGAAATTTTTTTAAAAAAATGTTTTCGTGAAATAAATTACAATCGTTCCTAGTTAATTAACATACCTACTATTCCTATATTCCAAAACATTGCGTGATATTCGTACAAATGGGACTTCCATCGAATTTTCTTCTTCTTCTTGAGTATCACCTTGATCCATTGAATTTTCGGTCGACATTATAAACGATCGAAATCGTGGAAAACCTCCAAAAGAAGCAATTTTTCGAAATGAATGTCCATCATAATTTTCCTGTTTCTCACTTTCCGGTATTATATCAGAATGGTTGTAATCTTTATCCTGGCATTCTTTTAACTCGTTTAGATCAGTTTTTCTATCTATTACTTCATCAGGTTCCAATTCAGTATAAAAAGTACTGTTCGATGTCTGTGTCCTTGATACAAACATTTTGAGTGGTCTGTTAAAATTCCTTCTATCTTTAAATTTTAAAATTGGCCGTGTTGTCCAAAGTGAAACATCTATCGATCGGTTCTCTTGCATTCTAAGCCTAAATTCATTAATTAAATAATTAATCATAATTAATCATAATTTAAATTAATATAAGAAAACACATTATAAAATTATAAAATTGTAAAATGTAATATAAAAACTTTATCTTATCTATTAACTTATCTATTATTTATTATTAATTACCTTTTCGCAATATAATCATTTTATTCAATAAATACATTGGAAGCTGAATTAATGGAATCCAGCGTCGATCAAGAACCACATATTATACGTTCGTTAAACATGAGCATATATGTACATTATTTCATATTGATATGAATCAACGAATCTATCTGTATCAAATTTTCTCATTTTGTACGAAGCCAAAGTAGTGAAATTTTTCAATGAAAAATCTCAGATCGCTCGATACAAATTAATTTTTGCATTTAATTTATTAGTAACGTATTATTTTTACATGCAACTATTATTTTATATAGATATTCTTCAACAAAATTTCCTTACAACTTTATGTATAGATGAAAGACAAATTTTAATATTTTATTTATAACTTTTAATAATAATTAACAGATAAAAATGAACAAAATTAATAATTTTGATCTTTAATATCGGTCCAATTTTTTGATCTGTTTATAATTAATAATATGGGTTATAAAAACACACATAGACATTTCAGCCAGTACTTGGTTACACCTTAGAATGACATATGTGCCATCTACACGAATATATTCACATATATATTCGTGTATGCATATTCATGCGTAATGTACTTAAATGTAGAATATTCTTAAAAAATTTTTATATGTGATTCTCTTAATTATATATTCATATAATAAATGTACTTATAAAATTTATAAATTTAGCAATATACTTTTGTAAGAAGTAAAAAATGAATAACGTTTATATAATCTTTTTATATGAATACATAGTTACAATAGAAATGTCCAATAGAGAGTAAGATTAAGTAAGTAATGGAGGTCGTTCAAAAACGAGTCGTTGCACGGTTAAAGGATGTATATTCTCTATCTAGTATTGTTTCTCAGAATGATATGTTGATGAAAGATGCCGAAATTGTGAATGAACAGACCGAATATAAGAGCTGAAAATTCCCCCCAAGCTCATACTATGTAACTGCATTAAAATCTTAGAAACATATAACTATAATTTGCAGAAGGTTATCGATTACGTCTCTTGGTTTAACACGATGTAGCCTCGAAGAAAAAGTATATGATCGTTGAAACCGCATATCTATCGGTGCGTAAAATTGCTAGGTTAATATAATGTATTAAATATTATCTTTATCTTGTTTAACATGTACTACCCATCAAGGGGTTTCGCGGGTATACGAGTTTATGGGTAATATTTCCCAAGATTCTTTGGTATCAAATTGCGAGGCTGCGCGAAACATCGAAAGTTGAATTTGCTATACGAGGAAGAAAGATAAAGAAAATAGGAGAGAGAAACAAAAGACGTTCGAATTTTATTCGATGTTACTTTATCATACATTATCGTAAATAATTGAAATTTTGTTTTATAATTTATATTTATTTCGATTAACAAATGGCACATTGCTCGTATATGCATCTTATATACTTTTCATTTCGCCACGATCATGGTGATCGCGATTGTCATCATTGTAACCGTCTTTGTAAATATAATAATTAATATCAATTTTAAATATCATTGATGACTACATATAATTACTGATACAGCAAATATTATTAATATAATGCTTTGCGCGTTATTTGTGTTAAAATCATTACGCGGATATTCAATATAATCATAATTGGTGGATGTTCCTGATTGCACGTGATATCTCTTCTAAATGTTTATACTTCAAAAAAATTCGTGCAAGTATTCACTTTCGTCGGTAAAGATAACTTGGTACAATACACGCGAATCTTCAATGCATCGCAAGCAAGTTGCTGATGACCCCTGTTTTGAGACAGATGCTTACCTGCGGACACGAAACTAAGACACAAAATAATGACGTGGATCATCGGCGATCATCGCGAAACGTTGTTTGTTCGCAGCTCTGGATTTATAGAGAAATATGTCGACACAAGGTGCAGAACTTTCAAATCGTTTCGTGACTCGAGATGTGGAAATTATGTCGGATGAGACACAGGTAAAATTACCATTTTATTTTATTCAACGATTCATTCAATTGAAACGGTACAATTCATTTTATTTCACAAGTTTATCTTTTGTCATTAATAATTTTATTTTGCAGAATAATCGTATGGATATATTGGAATGTCTATCCGTTTTAATTAACGAGAATAACTCTGCAAATGATCAAACAGAAGGATTAACATTGGATGAACATCTACTAAGCGATGGCACAACGTTGACAGCAGTAACATTACCCGATGGAACGCAAGCATTCGTTGCCAATAATTTCAACGATAATGGTTAGAAATTAATAATTCAACGCAAAAGGACTATAAAAAACTTAGTTATTTGTATCAATAGCAAAACATTCAAATATATATAGAATAATATTTAAACGTTTTAGTATGTAAAGTTAGTCAAGTACTATAACTTACTTTATAATTTCTGCAAACTTATTATCCGCATCATTCTACATTCGATTTAGATATGGATTTAAAAAGGCAAGCAACATTAGAATTGGAAAATGGAGATACTATATTGCTTCGCAATGTAGCAGAACTTACTGAAGGTAAACCACTTCAATTGGAATTGGAACCAGCAACTTTGGTTCAAGCTCATCAAACTACCATAGAGAACGTTGAAAATTATCCACGTGTGGAATTTATTGATGGTAATGCTTATATGGTAGCTGGTCACATCGATGTTAGTAATGATTTGTGGGAAATCGAAGATGGTAAATTGAAGAAGAAGGATTCGAAAATTTTATTAAATAAATTATCCACATCGAGGATAAGACATCCTTGTCCAAGAGAGGGTTGTTCAAAAGTTTACAGTACGCCTCATCATCTCAAGGTAAAAATCCTTTCTGATACCAATTACAAATTGCAAATCAATTCAGGTCCGTTCACAATTAGCATTATCTGTTCAATGTTATTCACATTGATAGATGTAACTGGAAAATATTTTTAATCATATTTTATAAGCATATTTGGAAACTTAAATAATGATAATATATATAATATAACGTGTGTGTGTGTGTGTGTGTGTGTCTTAAAAATTTAATTATGTAGGTTTGTTAAAAATTATGAAACGATATCTTGTTATCTTATAATAAAATAATATCATTAAACCAGGTTCACGAACGATCTCATACTGGTCAACGACCATACAGATGCACGCATCCAAAATGTAAGAAGAGTTTCTCGACAGGATATAGTTTAAAAGCGCATTTACGCACGCATACAGGGGAAAAACCTTACAAATGTCCAAATGAAACATGCGATAAAAGTTTCAAGACATCCGGAGATTTATTAAAACATGTACGAACACATACTGGAGAACGCCCTTTCTTATGTCCATTCAATGGTTGCGGTCGTTCTTTTACTACGAGTAATATTCGGAAAGTAAGAGAAAACTTTAAAATAATATAATTTTATTCGAAAAAATAAACAAACAAATAAATAAAATAAAAACAGTTAGAAGAAATTAGAAAATAGAAAAAATTATATTCCGTATACATACCAGGTTCACGTGAGAACGCACACCGGTGAACGTCCGTATAAATGTACACAACCCAAATGTGGCAAAGCATTCGCGAGCGCAACAAATTATAAAAATCATATACGAATTCATTCAGGTGAAAAACCATATGTATGCTCTATTGAAAATTGTGGAAGAAGATTTACAGAATATTCTAGTCTTTATAAACATCACCTCGTTAGTAATTTTATCATTATTTGCAATTGCCGATGACGATTGATTTTTAACTCGCTTCAATACATTTCTTTTCTTTTTAGGTTCATACACAACAACGTCCGTTCGAATGTAAAGTTTGTTTTAGGAGATATAGACAAAGTAGTACTCTTGTAATGCACAAAAGAACTGCTCATGCGTTAATAGACAACGATGATAACGTTGATGCTCTTTGTAAAAATTCTATTCAAGAATCATCTAGTCGAAGCAAAGATAAACAAAAAAGAAACATTACACGAGATAATGGTAATTCATCGTTAAAGGTAACTTGGAAGACATTTTGCATTTCGAATACATTTTGAGAATAATTTTCAAAAAATGTTCCTTTTTTTTCATATATAACCGAAGATTACAGAAAAAGATGGGCAAATACAGATTTCTAAAGCAATCGACGATTTAAACGATAATGAAACGCAGATTTTATTAGTCGGTGATCCTTCGCATATCGCAGCGCTACAGGTTTGTTATCTTTATATATATATATATATATATATTTTATTTTTTTTCTTCTTTTTTTCCTTATTTCAATTTGTTTTATCTCGTTAAGTCCAATAGCAATATACCTGATAATATTTGTTGTATTTTATATATTTACAGAAGATCGAACTAAATGGTGAATTCGACGAGCATGGTATTGATACTTCTTTCGAAGAATTAAATATAAAAATTGAAGATATAGAACTTGGATGGCATTGATTACTTCAAAATGAAGTATATTTAATGAATATTAATTGAAAACATAAATCATTTATTATATTCTTTTGTCTATTTTGACAATTTTGTCCGTTGTTTTTTTTTTTTTTTATATTATATACATATTGTAATTCACTGTCCTATCAATTTTCAACATCGAGAAGTAAAGATAACTTAGGCTTATTAAATTATTGGGAATGGTCATTGATGAAGCGTTTCGTTTATCGGCGTAAAAAAAAAAAAAAAAAGTTTTATTCATTCGTTATTTAATGAAAAAAATGTATCGTCGCGAAAATACAACTGATCATTATATATATATAAATAAACAGGATTTTTAATCATGATCGTTGCGATAGCAGAAAAGTTCTCTCAAAAATTTCCCTTTTCATATTATTTCTGTTTCTTTTATCTCTATCTGTCGATTTTCTACTCACGTTTTTCATTTTTCAACTCATTGCAAGATTAATTATTTATATGTATATACGATGCACATATATTTTTTTTATCTTGTATACTTTTTGTTTTTTCCACATAATTATATATTATATTTCGAACAACAAATATATAAAATTATAGAAATCTCATATATATAATAAATTTGCGATAGTACATTATATTACATATAGCTTCAGAAAATTACAAAATACAAAAATATTTTCATTTTTTTTTCTATAATTTTGAAATATAATTAATCACTTTGAATTTCCTATAATATCACTAACATTTGATATATCATAAATACATATGCATTATATACACAATGTGCTACATATGCATTGTCACAATATAAAAAATTTGCGATAAAATTAAACAAGAACTTGATCGTATATTTCGTTAAATAAAAGGAAACTTTGCAAAATGTGTAAATTATCTTCAAACAGTTATACCGTTGAGAAGAACATCAATTGTTATTAGCACGAGTTTACTAACCAAATAACTATATTAACGTGTTCAAGTTTGGATTCGAAGAGAGATCATTTTTGTACCAGTTACATATGAACGTTGAATCGGAATTTCAGTTAAGACGCGACATTGCGAATCGCGTAATAGATTCAATTCTCTCTCTCTCTCTCTCTCTCTCTCTCTCT
>NW_006263444.1:26793-28486 GCF_000469605.1 Apis dorsata
TTTTTATCTTTTTCATTTATTTAATCATATTTCTGCTTGTTTCTTCCGTATATTTTTTCGACGTACTTTCAGTAATTTTGTTCTAGTTTTTCTTAAACAACAACTTTAATTTTAGTTTTAGAATTATTGCGATAAGATAAAAGAATGATTTTTTTAACTGATTTTACGAATCTAATTTTTTTCTTCTTTACATAAAGTTGTGGACCTTGGCGTTTAACATTCTTACGACATACGTTTGAGCAAGGGATCGTTTAAAGTCGTTTACTTCCGAAAGTAGTTCGAGCACGTGATTGACTGATCAACGAAGTGACCGTTCTTCTGTCTTTCATTTAAAGAAAAATTTTAGAATGTGCGTTATTCGACCAAGTTACGTTATAACGGGTAAAACATATGAATATCGGTGGTTCGTTGAAAAAATGATTTTATCATTATTGTTCGATAAGTGTTAACTATAAATCACGAGGGGATGGATCGTTTAATTTCTTTTTACTATTATAAGGTAATAATTAACTTATTTCATACAAATATAAAGTATTCTTATTCACAGATATTAATTAGATAAAGCGTAATCTAACTTATATTAATTTTTACGTTATTTATCGACAATATGATAAAAAAATATTAGTAAATTGCGTAAAAACTAGAAAGTCAAAAAATCATCGAAGAAGAAATGCTTTTTGCAGGTATATATATATATACCTATAATCTTGAAATCGCGGTTAAATTTTATATAATTTAAAAAGATGAAGAAGATGAAGGAGAAGTAAAAATGAAGGGGGAAGGAATAGACTAATATGTAATATTTGAACGTTCAAAATTTTTTTATATTTTTTATTTGTAAACATTGCAAATTTTTAATTGCGATAAGCAGCGATGAATAATTTCTAAATGAATTAGATACGAAAATTTATAACAATTTTATTAAACTAACACGAATAGTCTGTTCATTTTGGAAATTATAAATTATATTATATTATAATTACGTTAAAAAATCGAAGTTTATAGGAAGAAATATACACTTGTATAAGAATATCGATAGATAATAATAGAAATAGTGGAAATTTCAAAAACAGAAAGTTAATTAGAAGTGCAAACTATGAGGGAAAGGCAAGGGATGAACGAGGATATATCGGGAGACGTTTTTAACGTAGCAGTTATCAGTATTAAAACGTGTTTGTACTCTCGAGATCACAACTGTCGTGGTACATTATACATATTCTACTTCATCATTAAGGTGCGTACTTTCATTATATTAGAAATCAAACGAAAGATGATTGTGTTTCTTTATTTCAATTGCGATCAAAATTATATCGTTATCGAACACAATTATATCGTTTAATTTTCTATGGTTTATTATTATCGAAAATATTTCGTTCTCGTTTTTACACGTTAATCGATGTTTACTCGATATCTGGTTTAGCGTTGTTTCAATGTATAACGAAGATAAGTTCTTGCATTCTCATATATAAACGATGAAATTTATATAAAATAATATTAGATATATTAACATGTAGCATCTATTTCACAAATTTTCTCGCGCGAATGAATAATTGAAAATTTGAAAAAAAATTTTTTTTTAATTCTATCTCTTATTTTTTTCTTCTTTTTGCTTTAAGAAAATATATACTCAAATATAGATGTTACAGGCCAGTAAATATTACGCGTAAAAATGAAAAAAAAAAAAAAAAAAAAA
>NW_006263444.1:28699-35965 GCF_000469605.1 Apis dorsata
AAACGTAATAGGTAGAAAAAATATATGTATTCTTTGCGCGATAAATCATGCGTTTGATCGATTTTTTCCATCGATCTTTCAACTAGCGGAATATATATTACGTTATACAAAGTACATTGTGGAAGTTACGTAAAGAGTATCGTTGAAGGGAACATTTTTGTCGCCAATTACGCGGTAACTGTGAAAATTGTAGTCACACGGTAAACGTCCCTAAGTCCAATTGCAACCATCGATCAGTATTCTCAAACAATGCGTTTCCTACATTCAAGAAAATATTCGGTTTAACGACTACCACTTTGGACAGTTTAAGTTATTTTGTTTCGAATCTTTTGTTTCGTTAGAATCATCATTCTTGCGACTGGTAAGAATTTAAATTTCGTTCGCGTCTTTCTTTTTTTTTTCTTCTCATTCTTATTCCGAATTCGAAGAATATTTGTCTTATTGAACGGAAGAAATCTTTCGTACTGGAGTAAAACTGGAGTTTTTTTTTTCTTTTACGTATCATCGCAACATTACTTTTTTTATCATTCTATAAATTCGTTTTTTGCGTTTCGATTCGCTTTCGTAAATAAGAAAGAAGCGTCGCAGAAGTGGATGTCGATTTCGAAGTAAATTATAAAAATTTCGATATTTCGAGATTAAGCAGGTAAATCTTTTATATTTTCCATAGAACAGTTATACGAGTATATTCTAATAATTACATCATTTGATATTCTTTCAGGGTATTCGCTGATTCGAAGGAAGAGAATAAATTTGAAAGAAAAATGAAAAAATAATCGCATTGCCTATCGATAAAATGGTTAGTTGTTGCCACTTAAAATCGTATCGGATATCTAACAGAGTCGTCATCGAGGGAGAAGAAGGTGACTTTTGAAGGTCGCGAAATCAGAGTCTAAAGAGTTATCACGCGATAATGTCGTAGTCTGCTTGACCGTCCATAATCTGTTTTTAGTGCAGTGGTAGTAAGAATCGCGACAACAATCCGCGAATCGGTCGTTCTATTGTATAATTATTAAGAATTGTCTTTCAAACAAAGCAGCATCGTAATTATCAAATAATAGAGACAATGTTTGAAACGGAAGGAAGAAATTTATGAAACTGGAACGAAAATTTGCATCATTATTTTATTAGAGATTTTTCGTTGTTGTTCCTGACACTCATTCTTATCCCATTTCAAACACGATCAGTTAAAGAATGTCGAAGAAGCAATGGTTGGTCCTGTTGATGCTGTTCTTGACATACTTGTTACTAGGTGCTTCCATTTTCTACCATATCGAGAGCCGCTTAGAGATCGACCGCATTGAAAAAGACAAACATGAACGCATCAAAATTAACGGTGAGCATAATGGATCGTGATAATTAAACAACAAACAACATCCATAATCTGAAATTTGTAAAATGCAATCCAAAAAAATGTTCGATTCGATATATGTACGCATGTATTCGATATACACATATAGCGATCTACGGACGAATCACCATTCAAATATAGTAAAATCGATGCGAATACCAATAAATATACATATAATCTATGATCTATTATAACTCTTTCACCTAATGTTTACTTAAATAAGTATAAAAAAAGATTTCAGATTTATTTTTCTCTCTCTCTCTTTCTCTCTCTCTCTCTCTCTCTCTACATTAAACAACAATGAACAATCGTGATAGAGAATAAATTCATTGAATCGGTTTTTTCGATATCAAGTTACGAAACGAATTGTATGCGAAATTATGTAGACTAAGACCACTCCCTGTTAAATTGTTTAGCAAATTTATCGGTTCCTCTCATAAACATTGATTACTTCGTAAACATTTCTAAACTATTATTTCAATATTGAGAATTGTCACAAGATCAATTATTTTTTTGCACTTCATCAACTCGGTATCACCAAACGCTATTATTAGTATTAATCGTTGAAATTGATAGTATTTTTTAATTAAGGTAGTATAATTACGATACATATGTACACATGTGCGATGATCGAATAGATTTTTACCTTCGTTGTAAAGAAAGAATGACAAAGATCAAAGTAAAATCTTTGATCGAACGTATAATACGATATATATTTTATCGAATGTTATCGAAAATACATGTTCCATCGAATTGAAATAGAGAAATTGCACGAAATATTATATTAAAATACTAAATATATTATATGATATTATATTTGAATCGAATTTGAAGAATTAATCAAGATCTTTACCTTCGCGCCAACTTTTTATCCGATATATTCTTTGTTGAACAGTATCGACGTGACTTGTTTCCACGGTGCGACTAGTTCGAAGCGAACGGAGAGCATAAACGATAAACGAATAAACCGAAACGATAAGATAACATTTTCCCGGGAATAATATATAGTTTGAATTTGAACGAAGAGTATTATGCAGACTTCCGAAAGAGCTCGTTCTCGAAGGAGAATTCAATCTTATATATACATACATATATATATATATATTCGAAAGATTCGTTGTCTTTTAAGTACGAATCGTGATCCGAAAATAAAATTCATTATACAAAATTCTAACAAAATTCTTGTGATAAATTCACAATTTTTAACCGCGTTACAAATTATCTTAATTAATTTTCATATCTCGACGTTGTTTTTTTCAGCTTTGCTACACACGCATTACGTACCGAATCTTAGTCACGATCACGATGAAATTCTCGAGAATTTGACACGATACTGCGGAAAATCAGTTTATAATTATACCGAAGGCGATTATCCCCTTAAATGGGATTTTTATAATAGTTTTTATTTCGCTTATACCGTCGTCAGCACAATAGGTACGTACGTACTAATAAATTTTTAAAATATCGGTTAATCTAATTATTACGCTTTCATACGATTTATGATTTATATCACGTATGACTTGTAACAAAAAATTTATAATTTTCATTGTATAATTTTAATCGTGTATCGAATATAACACACGATATAATACATGTAGGTTACGGGAATTTGGCTCCAACGAACAGGCTCAGTCGCATCCTGATGATATTTTATGGTCTGATAGGCATACCTATGAATGGAATTTTGTTGACACAATTGGGAGAATTTTTTGGCCGTGTATTCGTTAAAGCTCACGAAAAATATAAATCTTATAAGCATGGCCGTGACAATTATTATCCTAGAAAATTAACAACGTTCGAAACGGGAAAAGCTGGATTGGCTGCACAAATATTTGCTCACTTGTTGCCAGGTTTCGTCATGTTCATCTTTTTCCCAGCATTTCTTTTCTCTCATTACGAGGGTTGGAGTTACGAAGAAGCTGTTTATTACGCTTTCGTCACATTGACCACCATTGGTTTTGGAGATTACGTGGCAGGTGAGAAAACATTCTTTTATCCTATGTGATCTATCAGAGAGAAAGAGAAAGAGAAATGATCATTTTTTTTTATATTATTATTTGCATCGAATGTACATATATTCGATAGGACAGGACAATAGCAAGGGTAGCGGATTTTTCTTTATATTATACAAGATCTTTCTGATTTGTTGGATTTCCTTTGGACTGGGATACACCGTCATGATCATGACATTTATCACGCGAGGTATGCGAAGTAAGAAGATTACTAGAATAGAGCGTAAATTAGCTATCAATTTGAAGCACACGCAAAGTAAAATATGGAATGAATTCAATAAGGAAATAAATTATTTACGCCGTGTTTTCAACGAGTTGCAATTATCTAAAGTTAAGGTAAAACAAATTCTCCTATTCTTTATTTTGCTTCTCGATTCGTTCCTATATAATGCATCCTTGTTACACGCATGTGTACGTATAAATACAATTTATCAATTTAATATTCACGTTTTTTCAATAATCGATTTTCAGAGAATATACGTTGACGAATGTAATTACGAGATTCCACCGTCTAAATTTTGTCGTAGCAACAGTTTTCCCGATCTTCGAGATTTGTTGTACGCCTCAAAAGAGAAAAATGAAATGTATCAGAGACCTCGACGACGCGCCAATAGCGAAGTGGTTCCAACGGTAAGTTGATCGATTCGGCTGTGGTACGATATGAATTTTTTCACATTGAAATTTTGAAGCTAAGACCCCGAGTATACAATTTTAATTACAAATATTTATTACTTTTCGAGATATCGATGAAAATCTTTCTCGTTGTTATACGTATACATCCGTGATTATGTACGCGTCAATATACGATCGCCGTTTATCTATTCTTTTTACAAATACATTGTAGTGACTACTCAACCGAGATTGATATCTCAACTCTATCATCTTTGATTATCGTAATTTCAATCGCTCAATAATCGTTTTACATTTTATTTTTGCATTCCGCGAATTCCAATTGTTCCACGGATCGACATACGTGGATTTTGAATGCACAATTTAGTTTATAGATAAGCGGCGATCGTATATCGATTCGTGTCACATGTAAGATAATATTCAATACAAATATAATAGCGAAAGATTTTTATCAATATTATCGAAATTGTTTTATATTCTCATTATCTCAAAATTTCAGTATTTTATTAGTCAATTCTTCATATTTTCTTTACTCGTTCCTTTCTTCTTTCTTCAAATTTAAATAAATAATTTTAAATAATTATTAATAAATTAAATATATATATATTAATATTATTTTTTTTTTTAATCATTCGATAGGAAAATCAAGTAACGCGCGTCGTTTCTGAAACCGATCTTCAAAGAATCGATAAAACAGCAACATTCGCAACTCATGCAATGGTTCAACCAGCAGAATTGTTGGCAAGATTGGTGAATATTCTTGGTTATATACCACCAGCTACCGAAGATATGGGTGCCGATGGTTCAAATCAGACAACTTACGTTGGCCAGGAACAAGTCGGATATCACAGTGACAAACTCGAAGAAAATAAAGAGATTTTTGAAAGAGAATCGACTCACGCGTCCAATACCGGATCTAGAATCTGGACAATCGGGCACGAAAAGATACCGCGATTCGTAAGACCTCGTTCGAGAGCAGCAAGCGAGATTAGAATACAAGAAACGAAAAACGAGGATCGAAACATCGAACGAACTTGGTCCGGACCAACAGCGGCTAGAAGGATTCAGGAATTGATGAAATCCCGTGTAAATGAATCATCGGGCAAAGAACGTGACATTAAAGATACCAAATTTTCTAAACTTCGCAATTTTGCATTAACAAAAAACGTTCCTAAAGCATTGATCTCGTCCAGCCCTTGGAAAAATCGTTTCTCGATAAGTTCGGAAAAAAAAATCTCCGAATTCGATCGCAATATTAACGGTAAAGACTTGGCCGGACAAGGATCTTTGTCGATCGATGATAGACGAGAGTCGATCCCAACCAATTTAAATCCACAAAGATATTATTACACGCATACCGGTGCGGCTAACAATTTTAATAACAATGTTAATAATAATCTACTCGAAGAGACCAGTTTGGCCGATTTTTTGAGAGCCCTTACCGTTCTTCACGCTAGCGTTGCTGTCAACAACGGTAATTGGACCTCTGCTACGAACGAAGATCAGATTCGTCGTGATCAACCTCGAAGAAAATTGGGCACCGCTTCTTTAACACCGCCAAAACTTCCTAGCTTGTTTACCTTATTTTCACCATCTCCACCCGTATCAACCACTCAAAGCAATCAAAACACTATTACGCAAGAATCTAATATAAACTGGAACGAAGATAAACTACCTTGGTTTCAAACAACAACAAGACGAGAATCGAGAAGAGGTAGTTTAGCGTTTGCTCATCCTACCATGGCTGCCAAATCGAGACGATTTTCTTTGAGACCTGTAGCAACACCTGTCAGTCCACCGACGCCTCCGAAAAATGACTCACCATTCTTATCGGTCAGTTCATTTCGAGAGAGGGAGAGAGAGAGAGAAAAACGATTTATCGTTTACTTTTTAAAAACGGTCTTTTATTTTATTTTTTTTTTTATTTTCAGAAAACTAAATCAACGTTTTTGTTCGAATCCCCTAAAGAGCCTCTTATTCTAACAGAGAGAACACCAGGTTTTTCAACGCCGATAAAATCAACCTTGAGCGATCGTCGTTTCTCGTTACGACCAGCTCAAAATCCGAACGTTAATTTAAAAGGAGGTAATACTTCTATCGTTTCTACGCAAAAAGTTGCACCTCGTTGGAAGGCTGGTATATTGCAACGACAAATCGGTCAAATGAATCTTCGACGTCGAGCCAGAGCGTTCAGTTTGAGCGACGTTCACATCGAAGATCACGGAGAAAGAGCCGAACCTTTTCATTTATCATCTAATATTATTTACAAAAAAAATAATCACGATACAATTTATAAAAATCCTAAAACCGGTGAATTTGCATCATCGATCGAAAATTCGGGTCAATTTGCATCTTTGGTTTCCAATTCGGAACGATATTCACCGCTTTCACAAGAAATTATTTCTACGAATTCTGTTCGCCTCGAGGAAAAGAACGTACGAATCATCGATCCACAATCACATTCCATCGTACACACAATTCCTATCGAGAATGTCGATGATCGTTCGAACGAATCTACATCTAATTCTCGTTTAATCGATCGAATAGAATCAACTTTGTGTAAAGATTCTCGAATAAGTACAAAAAAACAAGTATCATCGAATGATTCTTTCACTAATAATTCTACTTCTCAATATAATTTATTTACTAATATCGACGTAAAATCACCAGAAGAACCATTGGTGGAAGTAAAAATAGAAAATCCCAGTACAAATATCGTTTCCGATCCGTTGAAAACAGTTACACCCGATGTTTCTTCGCATCATTCGTTAGATTCTCTTGCAGAGTTCAAAACCGAGAAGCACAAATCACACTTGCCTATCGATAAATCGTGACACAGACTTTTCGTTCATTTCGTTCAAAACGGATTTATTAATCGGACAATAATCGAACAATCGCAAATCGTGTTCATTTTCGATATAATTAATTCTGCGATTCTCTTTCATCATTCTTTCAAGTGAAAAAATTTCGAACAACATACGAGATACGTTATAGGGATACGATGACGATACAAAATTACTTATTTACGTTATACAAAAATTTTTAACCGCGCGTGATTGTTGACCGGCATATCACTTTTATAAAAATAAATAATAATATATATATATAAATTAATATAACTATAATTTAAGTTGAATTGAGGAAAAAAAAAAAATATAAAATAAGTAATAAGATCGAGTACTCTTTCTTCGTTAAATTATCGACGTAAGTAAAAATTTCACAAGAAACGTTTCCTTTTTCGCTTTTGTTTTTTTTTTTTTTTTTGTTTCATCT
>NW_006263444.1:36197-37045 GCF_000469605.1 Apis dorsata
AAAGCAAAAGTAAATCTTAAATTATCACGAAACATTGTTTTTGCGCGAAAGAATACTTGAAAGCTAGATATACTAATTGTTGGTGATTATTGAAATAATACGAATTCGATCGTTAAATACAATAAATTATGTATTATTATTTAGTTTACACAGAAGCTTTCTACTTTTTTTTTTGTTTTTTCTTTTATTATTTCATACGTAGAACTTGAAACGAAGATATCGTGCAATATCGTTAAAATGTGTGATTCTATATTTTATAAAAAAATCAAACAATTGATGGTATCATATCATTTAATTACTATATAAATTAAGAAACTCATTCGAAAGTAAGTCGTGATATATTTTCTATAATCTTTTCCTTATTTCATCGATTAAATGTGCACGCGGAATCGAAACTTCTACACGAGACACAACATCTCTTAATGTAACCTCTCCTTTCGCCAATTCTCCTTCACCAATTATTATAACCAACGGTATACCACTTTCTTCGCAGTGATGTAATTGCGCCAGCAATTTTACGTTTCTTTTGTAAGAATGTTCGGCTTTCACTCCAGCATCCCAAAGAATTGTCAAGATTTTCATTCTTTCTTCGTACAAATTTTTTTGTGCAGTTGCTACAAATACTTCAATTTCATTGGTTCGCGTTTTCACGCTTTCATGATTTAATTTCGTTTCTAGAACGTTGAAAATACGTTCGACGCCCAATGACAAACCGACACAAGGAATCGATTTCTTTTTACTATCAAACATTCCTACCAAATTATCATAACGGCCACCGCCAGCGACACTACCAACGCCAACTTCATCACCTGAAAATGAAGATTGGAAAAAAAAAAAAAAAAAAAAAA
>NW_006263444.1:37231-41360 GCF_000469605.1 Apis dorsata
AACAAAATTCATTCGATAATAATAAGCGAAAATCTTATTGAAAACTTACCAGTCAATATCGCTTCGAAAATTATACCTGTATAATAATCGAGTCCTCTGGCAAGACTAAGATCAAAAATTATTTTATCCGTCACTTGAAATATTTTACAATACTTGAACAACAATTCAATGGATTCAAGACCATTTACCGCAGATTCGTGTTTCATTAATTCGTTATCTTTCTTTAATTCATATATCAATTCTATTCCACCAGATTGCGACACATAAGTGCCAATTTTATCAGCGCTCGATTCACTCAAACCTTTCTCTTCAACGATCTCTCGTTTTACTTCCGACCACAAATTCTTATCCAATTTATCGATAGACGAGCACACAGCATGAAATTTATCATTTGGAACGCCACAAGCCGCAAATATACCATCCAACAACGATCTATGATTCAATTTGATCGTATAAGGTCCTACATTTAAACACTGTAACGCTTCAGAAATGACGCGAATGCATTCCGCGTCTGGTATCATAGGATCGTATTGTCCAGCTATATCAAAATCCTTATATCGAGAAGAAAAAGAAAAGAAAAATCAATGGCATATTTCTCAATTCGATAAGATGACGATAAGAAGACATTACGCGACGTCTTACATTTCACATCATTAGACTTACACATTGATAGAATTCCCTGTATCTACCCCTTGTCGTGGATGGATTGTCCCTTCGATAAACTTTTGCTATATGATATCTCTTTATGGAAGAGATTTTTCTCATAGCCAGATATCTGGCAAAAGGTACGGTTAAATCATATCTAAGAGCTAAAATTTCTCCACCTTGATCCTTCAAATCGTAGATCAGCTTTGAATCCTCTCCATACTTTTCCGTCAAAACTTCCTAAAAAAGTAGTAATAACGTTTACTTAAAATTAACAATTACAAGTTATAATTTACAATTCTTACGTACTTTCAATTCAAATACAGGAGTATCTATAGTTTCAGCACCGTGTCTTTTGAACACCGTAATTATTTTATCCAATACAGCAAGCCGTAGCGCCATTTGTTCAGGACCATAATCTCTCGTACCTTTAGGCGTTTTAAGAATAAGTTTGGAAGGTATCTCATTCTTGTTTCCCAATTGAGCTTTCAACTCCGATAATTTGGTAACTTCCTCCGCAATCTACGCAAAATCAATAAAAATCAATCAATGCAGATTTAACAAACAAACCTTGAATTATCATTTAAAATGGGACGTATTTAATACGATCTTTCTTTTTTTTTATCGCTGTTCATCAAAGAAAATTTCCTATATAATTTGTCATACCTTTAGCCTCGAAAGCATCGATGCATGGCAATATTTTCGTGCAGGTAGGAAGGCGTTGGTCCACATCGAACACAACATCACAAATGATCCATCGATTTAAAAGAAGAACCAGAATCAAAGAGAAAAGTCCGCCTCAATGTTGATTATTAAACTAGCCGAAAGAACAAAGAGTACCATATAAGTGAGCTAGCAAGCAAATGCTATAAATTACATTGTTCACGCAATATTGTTATTACAAATATGCAAGATCGAATATCGTTTCTCGAGCAAAAAAAAATTTCATAGAGAGACGTTATTCGACGCGTATGTGTCGAAACAAAACCAATTTTATCAAATATATATACGTGTATATATAATATATATATATATATATATATATATTTATATAATTTATAGGTATTTTGCTTGCCAGTGAACAACCGCCTCACCTTTAAATCAATCACATTTTTGTCGAAGAGGCAGAGGTTCCTTAAGCGATCAACTTTTCTCACCAAAGAGGTAATCGACCCTTTCGGCTCGAGAAACGTGTTACGTTCAATTTGGTCGAAGCTTTGAACGTTTGTGAACCATCTTTTCAAATGTGGCCACTTGGAGAGTAGTTGGTCATCGATAAAAGTGACGCAAAAATCAAAAAATTTCGTATCTTTTATGGTAGGAATCCAACCACACACATAACTGACATCCGCAAAATCATGGTTAATGCTTTCTAATTGCGTTTCTAAGATCGAGAAATTCGTTGAATCCTGAAGGATAGAAACTGAATGTACCATAGTCTCTCCGATAGAGGTTAAGTACGCAACAGACAAAAGTTAGAAAATATCGTTCATCACAGAAGAAATAGATACATTTATTCGCGAGAAAAAAATAAAAACGAAAAATTTAAGGATAAATCGATCGTAAAAAAACTATTCGTCACGAATAATAATTAAAACTATAAACGTTTGAATAATTCCCAAATACAAAGAGCCACATGGAGGCAAAAAGCATCGGTTTTACCAGAAGGTATCGTCAGAAGGCTTGAGTCGCATAAAGAAATTCATGAAAAAAAAAAAAGAACAATAATTGTCCGTAACGAAAAAAATAAATAATCAATCATACCTGAACATCGTTGGCTTTGGCAGCTTTGAGTTTTCGTACAAGCTCTTCTTGTTCCTTCACCTGTTCCAACAACTTCCGTTCGATTTCGTCAGCCATAACGCGCGATTCGACCTTTCTCTTTCCAACTCGAAATCCAAACGCTTCACGCAATACGGCATCACTGAACCTTCCAGCAGGTTACATCCAACGATTGTACTCGAATTTACTACGGTCTGCTCACTCAACCGACTTAAAGATCCCGCTCTATTCACGATTTTGACGCGTGTTCGTGAAAGTTATAGGGAAATTTTCTTTAGTTACATCCATATCCATTCTACTTTTCTTACTCTCTTATTTACGAATATACACAAAACGATAAGTAATAGATATCTTTTAAAAAAAAAGGCTGTATCACAATACTTTGAAAAAACGTTTTCTCTTTTCTCATTCCTTTTATTTATTATTCTCTATAATATTTTTGTTTTTTGTTCTTTTTCTTTTTTTAAGATATTTTTCGACTTTTCCTTTTAATATATATTATAATTTTTGATAAACCGTCCAATAGCAAACAACATCGTATTCGATACAGTTCGATACACGACGATAAATAATAACAATTCGACTTAATCAATAATTTTTTGCAATCAAATTTTTAGAATTTTAAAAGATTCAATAAAATATCGAATTTTATCGAATGAATATTAAAATAATAATCATAATAATTTTTGCTACGCGACGAGAAAAAAAATGCACAACGTAACTTACGGGAGGAAACGATAACTTTGCGAATCACTATCTCGTTACGATATATAGATTTCTCAATAAAAAATAAATTCTAATTCTAATTTAACGATTCATGCAATCTTTCTTTCAATATATTTAAACGTTTTTGAAAAAGCATAAATTTCTAAAACGTACAACAAAATATAAACGATCAATAAACGAAAATAACTGGTTAATTATCGCTTCACAATCATTTGCTGTAATATCGATCTCAGTCGATAACTTATCGACGTTATATGATAATTTTCCATACGTATTAGTAGCAAAAATTTCAAAGTATCAACAAATGAAATATCTATCCGTAGCAAGTAAATGCAAATAAATAAAATTATAACAACAATTTTTGAATCATTCACTTTATTCTCATTTTAGATGATTATTAAACGGAATTATTAATGGTATTAAACGGAATGAAATAGTATACGAAAGAAACAAATACGATTATACGGTATTAACAATCTCTCGCTAATCGTGACGTATCAAGTATTAATTTTTGAATATTCGATATGGTGGTGAACGGGTGTATAATCGATATAGAGCGTATCATAGAGATAAGACGTCTAACGAGTTCCGAGAGTAAAAACAAAGTGAAAATTGCGAAACGAATAAACAAGTAAACAAGCAAAGCGTATATTTTACGTTATTCGATTATTTTTTGCATTCACGTTTTATTCGTTTTTTTAATTTTTATTTTTTAAATTCGAATTATCGACTAATAATCGATTAAATAATAATATTTTAATTTTAATTTTTGATATCTTAATATTCGAAATATTCGAAAAAAGAAAAGAAAAAAAATATTTAAATCGAAAATGAAATAAAAGAAAAGAAACGAACGATTCGAAATTTTTTTTTATTCATCGATTTTAATTATTATATTCCTTTTTCTTTTTTAAATCTCATTTATCGACGAAAGGATTATTTTTTTCGTTTCGTTTCGTTCTTTATTTCATCATAT
>NW_006263444.1:42691-42896 GCF_000469605.1 Apis dorsata
TTTGTTAAAGAATTATTTTTTTTTTTATATTTTTTTTACGTTTCGACTCGTTTCGTTCTTCATTTTNGTTTTATTTAATATTCTTTAAGATTATGTATATATTTGATTCAAAATCGCACATTTTTTTTTTATTATTTCTTTCTACAATACTCTTCCTATAAAGAATTTTGAAATTGAATTTAAATACAATATTAAAATATTATAA
>NW_006263445.1:0-1534 GCF_000469605.1 Apis dorsata
AATGTTTCGTTCACTTTTGTCAGTCAATGAATATCGTAAATAAAGTTGCAATAAAAAGTCACAAGCGGTTTGTTATTATAGCGTATAGGAATGTTTCGTTTACTTTTGTCAGTTAATGAGTATCATCAATAAAGTTGCAATAAAAAGTCACAAGCGGTTTGTTATTATAGCGTATAGGAATGTTTCGTTTACTTTTGTCAGTTAATGAGTATCATCAATAAAGTTGCAATAGAATGTCAGAGGCGGTTTGCTATAATAACATATAGAAATGTTTCGTTCACTTTTGTCAGTCAATGAATATCATCGATAAAGATTTTGGAGTTAAGATCGAGGAACGGGGCAGACGTCCAAATACAAGAGAATATCAAATCGAAACAGTAGGTATTGGAGATAGTTTCTTATAATAATGTGGATCAGTGTCTCATTTCATTTCTCTCAGTCAGTGAATATCATCGATAAGGAGTTTGGATCTATGATCGAGAAACAGGACAGATTTTCAACTACAAGAGAATCTCTCTGCGAAACGATGAGTGTTGGAGGCTGTTTATTATAATAATACATAATAATGTCTCGTTTCATATCCGTTAATCCATGAATATCATCTATAATGAGAATTTAAGATCGAGGCATAAGGGAGACCTCCAAGCAAATATCTCAGCGAAACAATAGGTGTTGCAGGCAGTTTATTAAAATAATGTGAATCAGTGTTTTGTTTCATTTCTGTCAGTCAATGAATATCATTGTTGACTGGGCAGCGAAAAACAATAAATAAAAGTATACGTTTAGCTGAATGAATATATTTGATTATACATGATTGTGCGTATCTGTTTACAAAACATTTGAAATACGTGTATCGAAAAGAGACAAATAGCTACCAACTATGAAATAGTAATGTTGCTGGCAACATTCAATACTGAAATCACATATAAAATTTCAATGAACTTTTAAATTCTATAACACTCCCATTATAAGTGAACTGAAATTTGTTTAGTGTGTGTATGCTTATTATGTTTGAGTGTCATAGTTCTATGTGCCTACCATATCTTCGATATTCTTGATATTCAATCAATTTCTTTGTATTTCAAATATTGTTCTTCTTAGAGGTTTTGTTAATATAAATGTCTGCCTGATCTTCCGATGCTATATGTTGCAGAAGAAACTCCTTCTCGTTAAATTCGTATAAAGTGATAACGCACGTCAATGTGCTTACTTCTTCGAAATTCTCGGTTTTTAATAAGCTTGATTGCAAATTATACATGTAAAGAGTTGTTGTAAAGTTCTTGAACATAACTAGATCATTAATCAAACTTTTCATCCATATGATCTCTTTTACAGTTTAACTAGCTGCTATGTATTCGGTTTCAGTAGTGAATAGAGCCACTGTTCGCTGTCGTGTTGACTCCCAAGCTATTGCGGAATCACCTTAGTTTTAATACAAAACCAGTAGTGGAATTCTTCGTTTCAGTGTCTTCAGCGTAATCTGCATCGCTGAATGCTTTAATATGATTATTCTGTTGAGTTGAATAATGAATAC
>NW_006263445.1:3123-4728 GCF_000469605.1 Apis dorsata
CTATGCATCATTGAATGTTTCTAAATTATATTCCGCAGACATGGCTCCAATGAATACCTCTTATTTCCTCCCTTTGTATTTTTCGTTTGGTGCTTTTCGGTTTCTGCATTCCTTGATCCAATGCCTTGGTTTGTGGCGATACAAAATGACATACGCCTGGTTTAACGTTGGCTTTTTTGAGATTTTTTTTGTACTGATGCTTATTGGCAGTAAAAGCAATGTTCTCTGCTTTTTCTTCGGTTCCTATCCTGTTTCCTCAATGGTGAGCCTTGAAATAAGATTTGTGAGATTTCTTTTCTTGGGTTGAGTTGATTCTCACGCACTAATAAAGTATTTGAATGACGGAGGTATTGTCATACGTATTTTGGTAATAATCATTTGATTTGGAAATTTCTCACCCAGAGTTTGTAGCCGATGTGCAAGATTTTCGATTTTTACAATAAGTAGCGACATCATCGCTCGGTTCCTTCTGGTAATTGTACCATTGCGGCAACAGCATGTATATACTAGAATCAGATTTTTGTTCCTAAACAGATTCCAGCTTTTCCAACATATCCTGACCCGATTCACAATTGATAATATGCAAAAGTGGTTTTTCATCCACTCATGTGGCAATAATGCGTTGAGCTGTACTATCGAGTTTTGTCCAGGCAGCGCGTGCTCGATTTGCCGCATTATCACCTGGTACAGAAAGAATTGATTCACCTGTAACTATTTCCCATGCACTGCAGGATTTCAAAGTAACGTGCACTTGAAATTTCCATGAGGCTCAATGTTCCAATTCTTTCAGCTTATTAATACGAATAGATTCGTACTTCATCCCGATTAAAAATATTTCACGTTTGCTTAAGACCGGAAAACAAACCCACGTGCTTTTTCAACTTAATTGTATTTCACTTAATTATTTAATGTTTCTTTCGTAATCTGGGACCGTAACCTGTTGATTGAGCAGTGAAAAACAATAAATAAAAATATAGGGGTTTAGCTCAATGAATATATTTGATTATAAGTGATTACGCATATCTGTTTACAAAACATTTGAAATACACGTATCGAAGAGAAACAAATAACTATTAACTATGAAATAGTAATGTTGCTGGCATTCAATAATAAAATCACATATAAAAATTTATTTAACATCATATTTCAAAACAATCATCGATAAAAAGTTAGGATCTAAAATCGAGGAACAAGGCAAACTTCCAACTACAAGAGAATATCCCAGCGATACGAGAGGTGTTGAAAGCTCTTTATAATAATAATGCATATCATTGTTTCATTTCTGTCAGTAAATGAATATTATCGATAAGGAGTTTGAATCTAAAAATGGAGCAATAAGAAAGACATACAACTACAAAACAATATCTCAGCAAAACGATAGGTATTGAAGTCAGTTTATTACAAAATCGTATATCAGTATATCGTTTCATTTCTGCAATTCAATAAATATCATTGATAAAGGGTTTGGATCTAAGATCCAGGCACAGAACAGACCTCCAACTACATGAGAATATCCCAGCGATACAATAGATGTTGAAGGCCGTTTATTATAATAATGTATATCAGTGTCTCGTTTCATTTATGTCAGTCAATGAAAATCATTGA
>NW_006263445.1:5337-6042 GCF_000469605.1 Apis dorsata
CTTATAATAATGTATATCAGTATCCCGTTTCATTTCTGTCAGTCAATGGATATCATCGATAAAAAATGTTTGGATATAAGGTCGAGGAACAGGATATACCTCTAACTACAAGCGAATATCTCAGCGATAGCTGTTGGAGGCTGTTTATTATAATAATGTATATCAGTGTCTCGTTTCATTTATGTCAGTTAATGAATATCATCGATAAAAAATGTTTGGATATAAGATCGAGGAACACGGTATACCTCCAACTACAAGCGAATATCTCAGCGATAGGTGTTGGAGACTGTTTATTATAATAATGAATATCAGTGTCTCGTTTCATTTCTGTCAGTCAATGAATATCATCGATAAAGAGTTTGGATCTAAGATCCAGGAACAGAGCAGATCTCCAACTACAGGCGAATATCTCAGCAATAGGTGTTGGAGGCTGTTTATTATAATAATGTATATCAGTGTCTCGTTTCATTTATGTCAGTTAATGAATATCATCGATAAAAAATGTTTGGATATAAGATCGAGGAACACGGTATACCTCCAACTACAAGCGAATATCTCAGCGATAGGTGTTGGAGGCTGTTTATTACAATAATGAATATCAGTGTCTCGTTCCATTTCTGTCAGTCAATGAATATCATCGAAAAAGAGTTTGGATCTAAGATCCAGGAACAGAGCAGATCTCCAACTACAGGCGAATATCTCAGC
>NW_006263446.1:0-858 GCF_000469605.1 Apis dorsata
ATATAGGTAGGAATTATAAAAATTATAGGATTTTTAATAGGCATCAAATTTATAGTTTGGAAGGAATATTGTATGTGATTGGATGTGTTATTTTCAATTAGAATAAGATATGAGTGAATATTTTATAAGAAAAAATTGATGAAATGATGTGTTTATGCATGCATAATCAAAGGTATAAATTAGGTAAATGAAATAATAGTATTAGACAATTAATGTAGTGTAATGCTTTGAGGAATGCATATTTTTTTCTCCTTTTTTTTATGCTTTTTAACTATCAATTATTTTTCATTTTCATATAGATGAAAATGTGAAATATTGATCGAACAAAATGCATAATCTTAATGTAAATTTTATTTTCAGGTTTAGTCTTCCGATTTTCTTTACGACTTCTTTTGTTGTTAGTTTTGCGCAACGATCAAAGATTTGAACGTTTTGCAAACGTATATCGAAAAGAGTGAAAGAATTTATGTGAAAATAATTTTTTACGCAAAAGGAAGGAAGGATGGAACGTGACTACGATGAGTCTCCAATCTGCAGTAATCTCTACACGCTGAGACCTGGGTAAATATTATTTGATATACTAATTATATCACGAGTGATACAATTAATAATTTNGAAAATAATATTAGCTGATTGACTGCAATCGCGTAATTGTGTTTTTTTTAGTAATTTTTCTAAATTTTAATTATTTTTTTAAAAACTTTATTTTATTACAAAACGTAAAAATCATATTAAAGGGAATAAGAAAGATTTTTTGAAAATCGGTATTTCAGAACATGCGTCGATAAGATCTCAAAATATGTCGCATCTAGTCTGTTCTTTGTCTTTACTTAGAGGATAAGTAATTCCAGAAATGTA
>NW_006263446.1:926-3629 GCF_000469605.1 Apis dorsata
GAGCGACATCTAGTCTAATTTCATATAATAATATATAATATATTCTTATTCGCGCTGTTATGTTGCCGACACTTGGTAAAGTCGTAACTTCCTCGGTTGAACGGGTGATGTCGCTGTAAAAGAATGATCAGGCGCAGGAGCCAAGGGCACGGTTGTCCTAACGGGTTGCCTGTCGGCAGGAGTTTAGTCGGTGCCGGTCCCGAAACGCGTTCACGTCTGGACATTATACGGGACACGATATTTAAAATGGCAATAGACATGTACATTTGATAGGACTGTCGATTCGAGGGGATTACCGACTCGGTTCAACCAGAACAATACGGCATAATGAGCGGCTGACGAGGTGTAATAACGACGCGATATGAACGGATAGTCGAGGGACCGGTGTTTGCCAGTTTATCCCTTGAAATTCCAAAACGAGCCAATTTCGGAAGGGGGGGTGTGATATCGTTTCCCGTTCAATCAACTTCTTGTTAGTTTTCCGCGCGAGATAGACGTGGTGTGTGGTCAGTCAGGCATTCTAATGGCACGCCCGTGACCAATGATATCCCAGGATAAAGGTAAGCGATATCTTCGCCGCGTCGCCTTCCTTTTCACGCCACTCTTGCACGATACACGCGCGGATCGTTGTCACGTATCGGCGACAAATTTTGATCGAATTGCACTCTTTGCAGAGCAGGATTGCAATCGTAAGACCGGAAACATTTCGATGTTGAAATATTATAAATAAATTAAGAACAAAGTTTTATTTTAAATAGAAAGTGAATTTCCTTATGAAAGTTATATTTATGCAAAATTTTATTTGGTAGAATTTTTTATTAGTAAAATTTAGCGAATACAATAGAAATTTTTAATAGTGATTTTTTTAAATTTTTGATTCGAATTAAATTTTTAACTCTTCGAAAAGTGAACGAGCATTCATTTTGAAGAGAAATTGGAAGAGACAAAATTAACAGATATATTTTAATATATACATATATCTTTTTACTGTTCTACAAGTTAGAATCTTGTTTTACTTTCCAGATATTTTAAATTTTAATTTTCTCATTCAGTTTTTCCCATAAATCGAAAATTAACGAATATCGATTATTTAAACTTTGTTAAATTTTGTAGAAATGTAAGAATTATGAGTTTGAATTCTCCGACGATTTAAT
Organism: Apis dorsata; assembly: GCF_000469605.1. Taxonomy (NCBI): domain Eukaryota; kingdom Metazoa; phylum Arthropoda; class Insecta; order Hymenoptera; family Apidae; genus Apis; species Apis dorsata. The sequence continues at coordinate 2,081 of NW_006263446.1, forward strand.
TCATCGCAGATTCAAAGATTGCAGGGAATCTCGCAGGAATATGAAAACTGACTGAATTAATTCGCCGATTTCGTTAGAAATCCTGGAATTAAAACTGCAAACTTCGTAATCCATTTTATCGAGCTCATTTCAATTACCACTAAGCTTTTTAATTTCCAGTTAAAAACATCAGCTGATAAATATAAATCCTTCGTTTACGATATTACTTCAACATTTTGAAATATAACGGGAGTTAATTTTAAAAATTCGAGAATTAATACAAACGAGTGATCGTGGATCATATTAAACGCCAAATGTTAATCTCAATGAAATTGTTCTCGGTGATTGATTTAACATTCGTTTCTTTAATTTTTTAACGAGTCCAGTTTATCAAATTTGGAATCGGTCTCTTCGCTTTCTCTCTCTTCCAATTTTCAACAATTTTTTTACGTGCTTTTCTTCACGAAGAAAAGAGCCTCTCTCGGATAGTTTTGTAAAATAATCGAATTCGTTCAATTATATTTGTTAAGGAATACTCTTCTCTATTTTATTAGATTAATAAACGATATAAAGATAATTAGATTTTTTTTTAATTTGAATAATTGAAAACTCGGATAGTTGTATCGCTTTGCAAAATATTTTAATTATTACACAGGTTATCAAAGTTTATCAATTCTTTTATTAATTGTTTTCCTTGTGTTTCATTTTAATATCTTCTTTCCTTCCCTTTTTGATCTTTATATTTGAAAAAAGTCGATAGAAATATTTATAATATCTCGATTAATCGATCAATTTTCAAACGTTGTACAACACGTTCACAAGTTTACAATGTAATTACACGATAAATTAATTAGGTAAACAAATTAAACGAAATTAACACAACCGTGTATTGTGTAATGTACTCAATAACGTTGATTTAATATTATTATTCAGAGCAATCAATTTTCCAAGCAGATATCGTTTAGGCTAGTCGATAAATATGATTTGAAATATCCATTGATCGATTTTATTCATTATTCAATTTTATTCATAATTTTTGGATCAACGCTTTTAAAATAATGAATTAAAATAAATTGATTTTTCGAGGCTGAAACGAGGAATAAAACAAATTATTTTAAAAGATTGTTAATAACCAAAACTATTGTTTATAATTAAAAATTCAAACTCTTCGACGAAATTTTTTTCCTCCTCGATTTTTAAATCGTCAACAGAAATAACAATCCTTTCAAATTCTTTCTCTTCTTGATTTTTCCCCTATTTCGAAAAATCACTGCTCTCAATCTTCGAATAATTTTCTCAAACGCAATTACATCAATCCTCTTCAACAAAATAATAATATTCCAAAGACGTCTAATCTAAGTCTAAGAATTAAATTATACTTCAACGTAACCGCTCATCAACGTCTCATCCTCAAAATCCTCGACAAGCAAAACAACGCGTATACGTCGCCATACGCCAAGATTCGACAATTTTTTCTCCTTCTCTTTCTCCTCTCTTTCTTCCTCCCCCCCTCCCCTCCCCTCCCCGCGAGCAACGGTTTCATTTCTTAGACCGTGCGCGGTGGCGTTTC
>NW_006263446.1:4038-5809 GCF_000469605.1 Apis dorsata
TTCAAGTCGAGCTCGAGCGAGGCAGAGAGAGAGAAAGAGATAGATAGATAGATAGATAGAGAGAGAGAGAGAGAGAGAGGGGAATATATCGCGAATATAGCCGCGTTACCGCACGAATTTATGAATCCCCCAACCCAATTTGCTTAAAACGCGAATAAAACGCGTGATTCACCGCCGCGAGAGTGTTATCTCTCGGATATTTTTTTCCAGAAGATCGAAAAAGGTGGATTTTCGGCCACGATTTTGACCGAGAATCGCTTCTTTCTTTCCTCTCTTCTTCTCCTTTTTCTTTCTTTTTTTTCCCCTTCGAGTTAACGCTTGGATCGCCAGGAAAGAATGAAATACGGGCGTAATATAATCGGACCAAGCGCCGTCTTCGATCCAATTTTTTGAATGCCGATTTTGCGAATGATTTTATTTTTATGAATTTTTTACCGGAAAGTGGGATTTTTATCGAAAGTTTTAGCAATTCTTGCGAAATTTTGATAATACATTTTATATTTTTTTTTTATTGTTTAAATTAGTAGTTATTTATTCACATAGTTACATAGATGTGAAAAATAATATACGAGAACGAGGAAGACGAGAAAATCTTGTTATCATCTTCGAACAAATTTTGGATATTCTTTAATTTTTTTTTCTCTCTTCACGAAACAGGAAAATGATCTTCGATATATGTATTTATAAAAATACATTTATCAGTGATCGATAATTTATTGATTCATCTATTGTGATAATAAAAATTCAACAATTAATACGCAATATTTACTAATAATGTGAAAAATGACGTTTTTTAAATCAATTTTATGGGAATAAAATAATAATTTTAATAATAATTCAGTGATCATCTTTATAACATTTATTTCGTGGTACAGTTTCCAAATGTAATGAGAATGGCAGATATATATATATATTTTTTTTTTAACGTATATGCGAGACACAATATTAGCTATTCAGAGAAAATGAGAAGGCATCGTTGAATATATCGGACTCGAGGGATAGGAAACTGAAAAGCCATTCTTCTTTTTTTCACTATTCGGATAGATTACCGGATACATACTGTGTCCTCATCCCTCTCAAGTATGCATAAAAGATTATTTCTTTCTCCGGATAAAGTCCATTCGAGCAATCGTATGCATCGTAATTTGTATTCGATTTCAACTATCTTACGCTTCTTTTATAAATATACATATATATTTATATATGCTCTACATTTTTTCCAATTTTTCTCTCTCTCTCTTTTTTTTTTTTAATAAAACAATTCGAGATACGAATTTTAATATCTGTGAATCATTAACGACTTTATAGGAATTGATTTTGATATATAAATCAAATTAAATTTTTCTATTTTTATTCTTTTTAAATTAATATCGATTTTGATTCTTATATTTCTTTCATTTTCGAGCTTAACATGTTCGAAATATTTCGATTGATTCATTTTTGTTTCATTTTTTATTTTAAAAATTGATGTTAAAGGTGAATTTAAAATTCGTAATAAATTAATAATCTAGAAAAAGTATCGCGTTAATGTAACGTTTCTTTTCACTTTTATTATTTGTTTTATATCCGCGATTGCCCGGGTTGTTTTTAGTAGTATAGATCAATCATTGAAATTAATGCGCATAAATTGCAGTAGAGTGCGTTTCGAAATGGTCATCTCCTCTGTTGGCACATAATCTGCGAAATGTCGATCCATTATATCTCACCCATTATGCTTTATATCGTATAACGTATAAAATATCAATTATTTTAGAATTTTTTTTTTTTTTTT
>NW_006263446.1:6002-10839 GCF_000469605.1 Apis dorsata
TATCGTAAAAATATATTTGTGATGTAAGAGAAATTGTATATAAAGTCTTCCATCTAAACACACCTCCATATTGTCTGAATTTCATCAAGGAACAAAGTGTCTGACATTTTTAATAGGACCTTTTGAAGAACTCGCAGTTTATCTTCGCGTTACGCTCGAAACGTAATATCTCTCTTCCTTTTTATGCGCGAAACCTTGCAATTTGCATTAATTTCAGGGTATTTCGAGAATAGAGCACTTCCCCAGAAAAAAAAAAAGAAAAGGCGAGACCTTATTTCGAATTCGTTCGATCGTTCGAGCTTCTAAGGGAATTAGCAACGTCAGTACTGACGAATGAAAATTGCTTTGATAACAAAGAAAAGGAAACTTTGTATTTTGTTAAACGAAGTACCTTCCGCTCTATGAGAAAATTCAATTATTTTTTTACTATCGTTTCGAGATACGAAGAGAATTGAACAATTTAAGATTTATTTTATTTATTGTTCTTCTTTTTTGCAAAATGAAACTTTTTGAGAAGAAATTTATTACATTTCTGTATAAAAATTCAAATGAACAATGTTATGGATCAATCATATATATGGATTTATCATTATTTATTGTTAACTATTATAGTTCAAAGGAGAAGATAAAAATGGAAAATAGTTTTTTTATTTACAAATTCTCAGAAATAATTATGACAAATAACAAATAATATTAAATAAATATTAATGTTAGAAATTTGGGAATTTTTGGGGAATTTTATTGTTCAAATATTGTGCTCTTTTATTCTGAATATTCATTAACGAAAAACGATTAATGAACAATTAACAAATTAGCTACAATTCGTATGTAAATCATAAACCACGTGTCTTTACACATTCACTTTCAAGAAACACTGATCTAACCTAAATTCCTCTCATCAAACAAAATCTTAACACGAACAAAAAATTTATAATCTGCTTAACAAACGCACTTACACGTTTAAAGAAAAAACGATCACTCGAAAACTTCCAATTTTCCACGAGTTTCCACGCGAAAGAAAAATCCACGATCCACTCAACGAACTCGCAGCCGAATAGTCGCCTGTTTCTACAAACATTTTTCCTAATCTAATTCTCTATACGCTCGACTATTCGATAGATGGCGCTACGTGTGCATGCGGGCGCACGAAAAAGCCGACCGATCCCGCCATTAGACAATGGGCGTCCATTGCTCATTAACGTTTTTCCCAGGGATCTTGTTACCAGTCCACCGTGAAAAAAGCTTTTCCGATCCGCTTTTTAGCTCGAGCCGCGTCAGCAAAGCCTCTCCTTCCTCTATGTGGAATCGTTAAAGGGAGTTGGAAGGACGCAATCATAGGGGACGGTAGAGTGAACCCTTCGATCGAACTAGGAATAGAACTAGGAATTGAGGAGCCTGATTCGACGGTACATTTTTTACCGTTTTCTGGTTTTTTGTAAAATTGATTCTGCAATGATTTTGGATCGTTCTTTCACTCTTTTGGGTAATTGGATAATGTTAACTTTTGTTATTTAATTATCATCAACATTTTTTAACGATTTAGTTACAAAAATTTGCAAAAGTTTTTTTTAATTAATAGAAACAATTTTCTTTTTTTAACTTTCAGTTTGAAAGTTTAACTCGACATACAAGTGTGTTTTCTTTTTAAAAATTAAACTACAATTTTACGAGAAATTCCTATTAATTCGTCTGAATTTGACGAAAATGTAGACTTCTCTCGGTAAGATCCTCGATTTACGCATATGTGTGGTGAGAAACGTGCGAAGTGGTGCAGAAACGTGTGGAACAGGAGAATGGCGGACAGGTTGATCCGGTTAGATGCTAGCTATCGGGAATTTCAACACAATTTCCGGACGAATCGAATAATTTCCTCGTTTGAGGGGAAGGGGAGGGAGGGGGAGAGGTTGGTTCCCTGCACGGCAACGCTTACGAACTCGATGAATCTAACGATGATAAAATGGATTTAAATTATACCTTGCACCTGCGAGCCTGGTGAATTTGCGCGCCAAGAAGGAAATAGACTGGGTGGCGGAATGGTTTTTGGTGATATATTGATTTAGTAATGGGTAAATATTCCGCTCGATCAGAGAGTGTGATACGAGATGGCAGTATTGCAAGTTACGCGATGCTACTTTATGGATACATGTAAATACGTAACCATGACTCGAGACATCGCCTTTCCTTCATCATAAAATTTTAAAGAGCACAGAAATAAATAAATTGCCTTTTATTTCTAAAATTTTTTTGAAAAAAAATCGAAGGAGAGGATTTTCAATCCAAAAGTAAAAAAAAAAAAAAAAAAATCAAGAGTACCTCTGGTTTTCAATTCCACAGAGCTACACGTGGGGCAAATTGAAACTCGGAATAACCGATTTGAAAAATCGTGTCAACGATGATGTACCTGAATTAATCGTAGTTTATCGAGCCCTCGACGATGTCTAGTCTAGAGACAGAGAGAGAGAGAAAGAGAGAGACAGAGACAGAGACAGATAGAAAGAGAGAGAGTTGGCAATCGATAGAGGAACGTACAAAAAACTGGTATGGTTTCGAATCGCTTTTAGTGGCTGATGAAGTGTGCACATATCGTTGAGCAACGATCGGATAAAAGCAATAGTTGGCGGTTCAATTGATCCTCTTTTGCTTCTTCTCACTTCCTTCCATATCTGAGCGTAATATATCTCGACTGTTGTTTGTGCTTGCTCGAGTGGTGGCGCCACGTTCGTCGAAACTCGATGTATTTCGATTATGGATGTTGGATGAAAAACTTTGGTATTTACGTGCATTAAGTTTGATCGAAGTATATTCGAATTGGAATCGAAATTTTTTTCTAATTGTGAGTGTAAGTTATTTTTTTTTTTTTTACAGTGAAATGTTTGTATAGATTAAGTTGTTTAATTTACGTGAAATTCGATCGAAAAATTGGAATCGAAATTTTTTTTTTTGATTTTTCCTTTCTCTTTTTTTTTTAGATTAAACTCTAGATTTTGAAATAAAAATTTATTTTCGATAAAACTTGTCTTCATTACAAGAATAATAAAAAATAAAATATTTTTCGATCTCTAAAAAATTGATACTTATGTTTCAATCGAATAGAGTTGATTTTATTCATTTTCTTAATTTTCATTTAAAAATAGTCATCAATAATTAATCTTAGAAATTTTAATTTAATCCATGAATCATCGATCAAAAAATGACCGTGTTAGATCAATTTTTTTTACGTTCCAATTTTTACATCAATATCAGAAATATAGGTTAAATGTAGACATAGTTTAACCTGACATATTCAAAACTTTCTTTACTCTATAATTTAACTCGTGACACGCAAAATTTGCATAATAAAAAACAAACTCTCAAACATACGATATTAATCTGCTAATTTGAAACTTCATAAAAGCCTCGATTTCACGTGCTTTTCAACTTAACGCGTGCTTAAGTCATCGACAGAAACTTTTAATTAGAAACGCGTTTTTCAACTCGAGATAAAATCAAGGGAGCTATCAGATATCATTTCTTTTTTTTTTTTTTTTTGTATCATGCTTCAATTATTCAATGTACCACCGTAACGATCCACTCGTTAAAAACAATTTTCGATTCAATTTTTATCTGGATTAAATGTGAATAAATACCTGTTCCACGTGATTTTATCAGCTCGACAGAGATGGCGGAGGATGGAGGGATCAAACACACCGCGCCAAGGAATATCGAGATGAAAAATAACACGTGTTGCCCGATCTCTTTAACAACATTTATCACCGATCGAACGTGATACGAATATTATTGGATCCTTCGTTCCCTCCAAGAAAATACGTGCAGCGCGTGAAAGATTTCGCGCACGAAATCTCGAGAACCGATGAATTTCATTTTTCTTCCGCGCCTCTGTGGACGATGACAGCGTGATATCTATGCAAATTTATGTTATAACGCAGATACGATGGCTGTGTTGCCGAATATTTTTGTGAACGCATCGGATAGAAACGTCTTCTGATTTTTTTTTTTTTTTTTTAGAGATTGTCGTTATTCGTTCATTTCATTTTCTGAATGATTTTTGAAATTCGATCTAAAATTGTTTCTGTTTATTGCTTGCTCACAATTTATAAATTTTCACAATTATCGTGGAGATAAAAGTATTTTGAATAAATAAGTCTTTTGCTATAAATAAATATTTCAAAGTAATAATTAAGTAGACTTGATTGAATTGTAATGAAGATAGGTCTTTTTTAGATCTTCATTGATCGTTTTTTCTGTATTCAGTGGTAGAGAATGGTGTCTTGTACACGATAAGTGTTTCAAAGTGATAAATATTCTAAGAGACGATAATTCAAGATTTGACAATTATCTTGAAGTCAAATCTTTTGAGTCAATATTTATATTTTTCAATAGTTTTCAAGAAATTCGGAAAATTTGATATATTTCTTGTACAATAAATTTCTAAAATAATTATTTGATAGAATCTAAAATTATCATGAAGCTAGTTCTTTTGGTCTCTATTGCTTGCCATTCTTTTTTCAGTAATGGAGAATGTCTCAAACTAAATGATAAATATTCTAAGAGATAATTAAACAATTATCATGGAAGTCTCTATTGCTTGCCATTCTTTTTTCAGTAATGGAGAATGTCTCAAACTAAATGATAAATATTCTAAGAGATGATTAAACAATTATTATGGAAATCTTTTGGATTTTCATTACTTGCCATTCTTTTCTCAGTAATGGAGAATAATGTCTCAAACTAAATGATAAATATTCTAAGAGATAATTAAACAATTATCATGGAAGTCTCTATTGCTTGCCATTCTTTTTTCAGTAATGGAGAATGTCTCAAACTAAATGATAAATAT
>NW_006263446.1:10967-15150 GCF_000469605.1 Apis dorsata
AAGTTGATTAAACAATTATCATGGAAGTCTTTTGGATTTTCATTGTTTGCCATTCTTTTTTCAGTAACTAATTTGAAACTAGTGTTCCAAACTGATAAATATATTAAGAAATGATTAGACAATTATCATGGAGGTAAATCTTTTGAATCTTCATTGTTTGCCAATTCTTTTTTCAGTAATGGAGAATAGTGTTCCAAATTGATAAATATATTCTAAGAAATAATTAAACAATTATTATGTAGCTAGGTCTTTTGAATCTCCATTGCTTGCCATTCTTTTCTCAATAATGGAGAATAGTTTTCCAAACTGATAAATATATTCTAAGAGATGATTAGACAATTATTATGTAGCTAGGTCTTTTGAATCTCCATTTTTTTATGTGTTTATCATTGAAAAACTCGAAAATCATTATCTAAATGTTACAAAACTTGTATATGATAGACAGAATATCATAAATCTGCTATCTTGGCTGATAAAATCAGATTTTTAATATTAGATTTTAAGATCTTGAGGAGTTATGAGAATATTACAGAACATCATGTATAGAATCACGAGAATACATCCGGGAACTTCTAACAATGATCTTTCACGTCGTGGAAACTCTTTGAGTGGAATCTAATTGCTCCCTAAACTGATTGAAATCCAAGTGCTTGAAATAGGAATTGATTGAGAATGGCTGACTGATGAAAACGCTTCTCCTAGTGCCAATTTAAAACTTATGCTTGAAAGATTGATTGCTCTCAACAACGAAACTAAAATATCTAATTCGAGGATGAATATATTTTGTTTATATTTTTTAAAAATAAAAATTGACTCGAAATTAATCAAACGTGTGGGATAAATTTTTTCAAAAATGATTTCTATTATTCGAAGATTTCATTATCTTTGGTGTGGAAAAATGATTGGGGATTTTTCTTTTCAAAATTCTTAAAAATGTAACATGGTATTTTGTAATTGAATCAATATTTTTTTTTTATAGGATTTTAATATAAATTTTTAAGAATTTTTAAAGGCTCTCGACTACTTTTTTAGTAGTAATGAATAAGAAATTTTGGAGCTTCTCTGTGTCGATTTCTTTCGATAAGGAGGAGGATTTTCATGCAAAAAGTTTTATCTTGAAAGTTTTGATATTTGAGTATATGTTACAGGAAGTAGTACTATGAAACTAGTTGAACTTTTGATTTTCAAATAAGATACTTTCAAACACTCTATATTTTTTACACTTTACTCTTTGGTAGAATAATTTATCTATCAATACTAAAAATACTATCACTAAAAAATACCTCTTTCAACAATTTTTTAAACTTTTAAACAAGCAACTTGAAATATTTTGTAATAAAATTTCTCTCTCTCTCTCTCTCTCTCTTCTTTTTTTCTTACAAATCATTCAAATTAGAAAAAGCGAGATAATAAATAAATATCTCATATTTACAAGATATCTCAATATAATTCTATTTCAAACTAAACAAAAAATTCAGAAATACTATAATATCCATAATTCCATAAATTTATAATTGTTTGAAATTTAAATATTCTAATAATAATAAAGGGAGAAAATTTTACAAGAAAGAAAAACGTGAATTCAATTCTCGCAACATGAAAATCACAGCAACAATCGAGATACGTTGTCGCAACATCGGTCAATATCTTTCGGACTTTCCGATTTACAAGCGTGTAGTAGCTAATAATTTCCGGCGTCGGTGATTGATAATGACGTGTACGTATAAGCGCCACGACCAATATCGATTTCCAATCGCAGCATTGGCGAGCTCCTCGCGAAAATGTGCAAGCCTGGCCAATTTCCGGTCCGAATTCCGCGATTTTCGCGCTTTTCCCGATATATATATATCTGAATGGAAACGAAATTAAAAATAAGAGCTTTACGTTTGTTGCAAAAAGTTGGAGAATTATTAAGAAAAATATTATTTTTTTGATTATTAAAAAAATTGGGATAAGATTTTTTTAGGTATGGTTAATTTTAATTGTTGTGTTGAGTCGTGGAAACGATAGAATATACTTGATCTCTAATAGAATGGAATTAGCTTTTTTGGGTGTTTTTGATCTGGTATGTTAAAATTTGTGTATATAAAAGAATTTTGTCGTGATGAAAAATAGAGGATATAATGTAGACGTAAGGAAGAATAAGTTTTTAAGAATTGTATTTATTTCTTAGTATTTTTAAATGAAAAAAATTTATCTGCTATTTTTTAGAAGAAAAAACTTTTTCTTTAGCAATTAATAAATTGTGCATTGTATTGTATATTATAATACGTGTGCCTGCACGAAAAAGTTCGATTCGAAGTTTGAAACTTCAAACTTCTGAAAGAATCCTTGTATAAATTCTTAGACTTGTAAAAATAGCTCGAGAAAAAAATAGTTTCCTTTTTCCCAATTTTTAACTTTATTCCATGTATTTTTTTGTTTTTTTTTTTAAATATCCAAAGTTTACAATAAATAAATAGAAATAAATATAATATGTATACACGGATATAAATTCTTTCATTAATTAATACGTTATTAATTAAGGTTAAATCGGGGAAAGGAGTTGAGATGAACTTTTTATCAATTTAGAGTCTTCAAGAGATCATTAATAGCGTTCACTAAAAGCAATACCTTTCCAGAGATAAATATACTTATCGCGTAATTTATCTTAAAACTCTATTAAAATTAGGAAAACTTTGAACCGCTATAATTCTGAAGATAGTAATTTCCGGTCAATGGATGAAAGATCTTTACAAGCGCGAAACTTTGCACTTTAATACACATTTTCGTTTGTTCCGATACGACTTTCGGCTCTTGAGATATCTTCATTTGAAGGAAAAGTAATTTTTAATCATTTGTCTTAAGTTCGATTAAAATTAGAAAAACTTTGAACCGCTATAACTCCGAACATAGCGACTTCCAGTCAATGAACGAAAGATCGTTAGAAGCGCGAAATCTTGCCTTTTAAAATGGTTTTTCATTCGTCTCGATATGACTTCCGGTTTCCGAGATATCGTCGTGTAAAGAAAAGATAATTTTTAATTCGTTCCATTTCCATTTCTACCACTTTCTCTCTAACCTGGTGTTAAATTACCAGACAAGCGGCAGACGCGAATGTCCTTGAAAAGACGTGTATGCATTTATCTAGGAAAAAATGAAAGTCACTAGATTCGTTCATAATCTTTGTACCAAGCGCTATGAATACTTTGAATGCTTATATCTCGGCAACCGATTGAGATATCGGAACGAATCAAAAAGTGATTTCAACGCCATGATTTCCTCTATTTTTCGAGTGGATTTTCGCGATAAAATTTCCAATCCCTTTTCTCGCGCTTTTTACTTACATACTTTTCGCTTATATTTATACAAATTTCTTTTATCTTTATCTCTTTTTTTTTTTTACATTGGTTTCAAAAATCACGCAAATTCATTCATATCTATAAAACAGAATTCCTTAAAATATATGAAAAATAAAATTCAAATTCATAAAATCAATACGTATTACACTTGCTTGTTCATATTTTTAATTCATTGCAAAACCTCCCTGTAAATTCGAAAAAAAATTTTTTATTCACTGCACCATCGTGGCGGCCAATTCCCAACAAATTCTCCCCTCCTTCTCCCTCATCCAGGGACAAATTGAACCCAATTCTCCCCGCATTCGAGCGCACATAGACGCAGAAAACAGAAAACAGTCGATGTGTGTCGAAACACAAGTGTGTCTCCCGCGCGCTTTATCGAAGGCTTTTTGTGTGTCTGTTGTGCGGAGGTTGGAGGCAGAAACACGCAGTAATCAAATGCACTTTACAATTGAATTTCAGGCGGGAGAGAAAGAAAGCGATTCTCACCTTAGAGGAAAGAGGGAGAAGAAAATATGGGAAAGGGAGACAAGAGGAGTATCGCGCAGCGCAGCGACGGTGAGTGTTTGTTTAATGTTAATTGAACGGTGTACAGTTGCACGCTTCAACTATTGCGACCGACTTCGCGCTTCGTTATTACGGTTTCTCTGTGCCTCGAACATTTCGAGATTATTTTTTATTTTGCTGAAAAAAATACATTATTAATTAGATCTGACTTTTTATGCATTTAAATGAAAAATTTGAACGAATGAAAATTTATAAAACAGTAGAGTTGAACTGTTTTCAGTTCGATGGTTATTAATACGAATTGGATGGAGTTTTTTTTTTTTTTTTTTTTTTTT
>NW_006263446.1:15378-17713 GCF_000469605.1 Apis dorsata
ATTATAGTCAAATGGAGGATTCAATTACGATGGAATGCGTTCACAGAGATACGAATAATTGTGCGAAATGAATGATCGAATTATGCATATGTAGATGAAGATTGTGAAGATTGTGAAAAATGGATCGAGTTTTATTATCGTTCGCGCGAGGATGAGATTTTTATCTCGTAATTTCTCGTGGGTATATAAAAACTCGTAATTAATACAAGTTAAAAAAGGTATATAGAATAAAAGTATAAAAGTTTCCAAAGTTTTTTAACGTAAGCTTTGCATGAATTATGTAAAAATCGTCATCTTTCACTTTCTTTGTTCTTTGCCTTTCTAAACAACTTTTCTGACGACGAATTTGGATGGACAAAAACTAATTTTTTCTCTCACCTCTTCCTTAATTACTTTTTAATTAACTAATTAATTAACGAGGATAAATGTTCAATTTTATTCTAATAGAATATAAAATATCGCGCTTTCCCTCGAATTCTTCGAAATAAAATTCCAATTTCTTTTGACCAGAAATAAATTATTTGAAAAAATAATTGTTTTCATCGTCGTTAAAATTATACGAAATATAATATCAAATGAATCATTTAAATAAACATCGAGTTTAAATATTAAATTAAAAAAAATGAGATAAAAGTTATCGCTTGTGTCACGCATCGCGAAATAAAATTAAAAAAAAAAAATTTTTTTAAAAATCTTCATTGATATGCGTATAATAATACAAAGGTTGGCAACACTGTACCAGTAATTTTTAAATTCTCGCATACATCGACAGCATGTGTTACAACACATATGTTGGCAATATCTGCTAAACGGATGTGAAGTTGGTATCATAGTTGGAAACTATCGCGAAACTTTTCTCTCGGATACGTGTCAGAAACGTGTGTTGCTATCTCTGATTTCGATGTTATCTCCGTTAATGAACGCGAGGATAGTTTATACAGACTCGATACATTTATTTATACATACATGTTCGCCTTGTCCTTTACATTACAATGGCGGCTGAATTTATCATCAGTGAGGAAAATGGTCGAAAAGGATTGTTTTTTGTACAGAAATAATTCTTGAATTCTAGTGGAATCTAGTGGAAATTTTATACTATATTTTAAAAAAGTAAATAAATATTTTCAATATTTATCGAAAAAACAAAAAGGATTAAATTCTTGCGTGAAAATTTATCAACGATTATAAGCAACGTCGTTTCCCGTGGAAATTCCTAATATCCAGGTACGATAAAGCGTTGAACCGGGTGAAATTAAATTATGAGAATCCCAGAAGTTAGTCGCATCGTGGGAAATTGTTCGAGACGAGGGACGAGTTAAATCGCGCTTATACAATACTCGTATTTTGATCAATTCGGAACTGCGATCCATTAAATTTTAAATTGATCGTCCCTAATCGCGACAACGGAATGCTTGAAAACAAACGAAATGGGCGAAATGGACAAAAGAAACGATAAAAACGTTGTTTACCGTGAAATAACAACTAATTGCAATTAATCGTTAATTGATCGTTCATTATTCTCGGTATTCGATATAAAACACGTATTTTTAATATTTGATGGGCAAAAAATATTTGTTGAAACGAAGAATATTTATTTCAAATTGTATTTAATAAAGATTAGTCAATATAATTTCGTATTTCATAACCTATAACACTTTTCACTTTCACATATAAACTGATTATCATTATTTGACAAATCGTTAATTGATCGTTCATTATTCGATATAAAACACGTATTTTTAATACATTTTGATGGGCAAAAAATATTTGTTGAAACGAAGAATATTTATTTCAAATTGTATTTAATAAAGATTAGTCAATATAATTTCGTATTTCATAACCTATAACACTTTTCACTTTCACATATAAAATGATTATCATTATTTGACAAATCGTTAATTGATCGTTCATTATTCGATATAAAACACGTATTTTTAATACATTTTGATGGGCAAAAAATATTTGTTGAAACGAAGAATATTTATTTCAAATTGTATTTAATAAAGATTAGTCAATATATTTCATAACCTACAACATTTCACTTTCACATATAAAATGATTATCATTATTTGATATATCGTTAATTGATCGTTCATTATTCGATATAAAACACGTATTTTTAATATATTTTGATGGGCAAAAAATATTTGTTGAAACGGAGAATATTTATTTCAAATTGTATTTAATAAAGATTAGTCAATATAATTTCGTATTTCATAACCTACAACACTTCACTTTCACATATAAAATGATTATTATTATTATTTGACATATCGTTAATTGATCGTTCATTATTCGATATAAAACACGTATTTTTAATACATTTTGATGGGCA
>NW_006263446.1:17948-20057 GCF_000469605.1 Apis dorsata
CTTTCGTATTTCATAACCTATAACACTTCACTTTCACTGTATAAAATGATCATTATTATTATTTGACATATCGTTAATTGATCGTTCATTATTCTGGGTAATCGATATAAAATACAATATAAAAATTGTTAATACATTTTGATGGGCAAAATATATTTATTGAAACGAAGAATATTCATCGAGGCTGTATTTATAAAGATTAGTCAATACTTTCGTATTTCATAACCTATAACACTTTTCACTTTCACATATAAAACGTATTAATTGTTACGATGTAACTTTTCTCGTATAACCTAACCTACAAACAATTTTACATTTACATTTACATTTCTTACTTTTAAAATCCAATTCAAAATATTAATCGCGTATTAACATTTCTTTTTCACGTTTACTTACAATAATTAAATTTCACCTTTTACTATTAACATTTAACCATTACACACTTTCTCCCACTCGTGCTCTTCTCACGAAAAAATATTATCAGCCTCGAAAAACGAAAGGTCGCTTCTATAACGATTAACACGTCAAAGGCTCGAGCATTTTTCTCGCCAATCCTCCTCCGCAAAGCTTTGTAAATTTTCGCAATTTCCCATTTCTGTCCTGCGCTTTGGAGACGCGTGACGCTTCCAAATAAAAAAAAAAAGAAAAAAAAGGGAACACTCGGTTTCTGATGGAACCGTTACGATGGATCTATATTTTTTCCCCCGCGAATTTCCTCGCGTCACGACACGTGTGAGTAATTCCCCACGCTCACGCACCACCGAATATCGGACCGAGAACGGTTTTTCTCTCGCGGAGAGGAGGAAAATGGCCGAGAAGAAATGATGCATCGTGGAGAGGTCGCTCGTTTACACACACCATTTAAAATTTCATTTGATTTTTAATTCGTATGGAGGAGCGTTACAGAGTGATTTTGAAATTTAAAAAATTCGAGTAAAAGGAAATTTTACTTTTTTTTGGAGAAAAATTAAATTTGGAAAAATTCGCTCGATCCGATTAATCTTGTCTATATTTAACAGTGTGATGAGAGAATCTTTAAATTTATAAATCTTTAAATTTTTACTACAATTTTTTTTATTAATTTCACTTAAAATAAATCACTTGACGAGTATATTTCTAATAGAGAATAAGTGATTTCAAAATTTTAAATTTCTATAAATTGCGGTCTAATCCAATAATGCCTTGCCAATTAATATTTATTCCGTGAGAAATATTCGAGTTTTTCGTTCATTCTTATATTCCTCCAGAATCTATATTTCCGAAAACTTAATAATAATCAACGATATTTAAATAGAGCGGTAAATTAGGTTACCGACAATGAGCACTTTATTTGAAAGATTCTCTTCTTCTGTGCTTAAAAATACAGCTATAAAATCCTGGTCTTAATTTCCTTTACAATAAGCCATTATCGCTAATTGCTCGCTCAAAACTCAGAAATTTCTTTCTTTCACTCTTAGTCTCCTTTGTACCTTGTGCGCGTTCAGAATTAAATCGATGAATCGCACATTTTTCAAATCACAAATCAATTATTCTATGGATAAAATAATTATAATAAACACTAGTCGATTATCAACTACAGACACGTATCTAAAATTCTAAAATTCTCGTCAAAGATTCCTACACAATTTTACTCGGGCGTAAAATTCGTCTCTCGCCCAACAAACTTTACTCTCGAATCTTGAACGGCGAAGAAATACGCAGCCCGATATCGCTGCACGCGATGCGGGATCCGCTTTACCCGCGCCGCGAGAAATCGGACCCGCTGTAAATAGGGACATGCAAATAGACGAAAGGATCGGGCCGCAAACATGCAGACAGCCCTTTCGTCTGTTTCCTCCGACGATTCAATTTGCGCTGCGTACACAGTACGCTACGTTTCTGGATAAAATCGGTGGCGATGTTGATATCGTCGATATTCGTCGTGTTGCTTTCTCGTCTCTCGCTTGTTTGGAATGGAAATTTCCAATTTTTCCATTGAAAACTTTTGTACAGGCGGAATATATACGATTAACTTTCCGGAGATAAAAATTGGTAAGTTGGATATGATGCTTCTTGAACAACGTAGCGTAATATCGTGTGTAATAATAAAAGAGGAAAAAAAAAAAAAAA
>NW_006263446.1:20359-33647 GCF_000469605.1 Apis dorsata
CTTTATACTTGTCTTGATGCGAGAAAAGAAAGGAAAACCGCGAAGACCTGATAATAACCTCTTCTTTTTTTGCTCGAAAGAAAACGTCTGCCCTCGAGATAAGCGAAGACGCCTTTACTCCAACAATTCTCGCGGCTATTGTCTTCTTTTTTCGCTCTCTTTCGCCGCACGCTCAACCAGCGATACCTCTTTCATCTCTCCGCCCCCCTCTCCTTCTCCTTCTCTCAGCGCCGTGCCTTGCGCACAATTCATTCGACAACGGGGCAAGAAGGCACAATGGGCCGGGCTTGTTTCACACTTTCCACCATTCAACCGGTTTTATTTTCTTCTATCTACTTTGAATCTACGATCTACGCGAGTTGTTTCAGTTTGATTCTTCACTTTTGTTTGTTAAAATTTAACGCCACTTTTTTCTACGTTTCCTTTTTTTTTTTTTCTTTTTATTATATATCTTGTAATAATGGAAAATATTTTAAATTCAGTTAAATATATCTGTGTGTTAAAAAGCAGATAGTAAAATTCTATAGCGAAAAAGAAACGCTATTTTTCTTAAAAAATGCGATTGGATACTAATTTTGAACGGAGTGCCGATAAGCGACGAAAACTGTCGAAAAGAGCCGAACACGATTGGTCAAGATCGGTTCCACACAGTCGATAAGGTAGTATGTATATTTAATCGACGAAATTTACTGATTCAAAAATGTATTTAAAATTTGTAATTATTCTCATAAATGATCTAATAATCTTGCTAATTTCTATCATACTTTCTAATATTAAGAAACACGGAAAAAATGAAATTTTATTCCTTCGTTCGCGTTAAGCTAAAATTCCAAGCGCTTAGAATTTCGACCACGGAACCCCTCATGAGGCCTTAAACGAAGTTTAACGAAAGTTATGCTAATACTCTTTAAGCGTATCTTCATCTACTTCCCTTCGAGTTTATTTTCAACCCCGTTATGACTTTTTATTTATCGTCACGGCTCTTGGCTTATTCCTCATTTTTTTTTTTACTCGTGCACCGATTATAATTTAGCCGGTCTCGCATTATTAACCAAGCTTTATTGTTTGGCGATAAAGCTCCGTTGGTTCTGTTCTCGGCTAGGACGATTGAGACCGTGCATTGTACGTTCGATGTAAAATTAATGTACGGATTTCTCTTTTGTTACCATTTCTTAAATTACGAGCGTTAAGAGTTTCGACGATATTTGTAAAGGATTTTGAATGTAAATTGTTGAGATTGGCGTGTAATTAATGATGTTCCTTCCTTTGGATATTTTTCTTTTTTAATAATAATAACGGATAGAAATTATTATTTATCATTCATTTTGTTCTCGTTCTAAATAAAAAATTGTACTTTATTTTTACAATAGGAATAGAATGCATTGTTATTGAACCAGAATAATTTTATTCCTGAAATAAATTCCCGATAGATACAATGAATAATTACGATTACAGAATGCGCATTAAAGAACAGATATTTATTTTTTCGTAAAAATTTCACTCTACGTAAAAATCTCCAAATTACTAATCATTTTCAACATTTTGCAAGTTAATCAATTTGTTAATTGATAACTCAGCGACTTATTTAATTTAAAAAAAACTTGTACACATTTTTCAATACAAATATTACATTCTTCAATTTCATTTCTTCAATGCAATTTTTTTCTATTTCATTTTTCGCGTATTACAATTAGATCAACGATCAAAAAAAAGAAAGAAAAAAAAAAAATCATTGAAATAAAATTCCACTGAAAATTCCACTCCTAGCTTTTTATTATTAAAACACTGCGACTGGATGTGATTAAATTCGTCCCTCGAAGAAGAATTTCGAATAATTCACCGGAAGGCAGAGGTCGGGGACGTTCTCTCGAGGGCTTTACGCGTGCAGAAATCCCAATAACGGATCGACACGAGACAGGTGCGTCGTCTAGGCGCCGTCTGTCCCAAGGATCCCCAAGGCTGTTGTCCATATTCTCCTCTCTCTCTACAAACTTTGGTTTTTTACACCTTTCTTTCTTTCTTTCTTTTTTTTTTCCTTACATCTCCAAATTCCCCATTTCCTTTTTTTACCGTCTCTTTTCGTTTATTGACTTTCAAACGATACGTATCAGTTTGAAGTTTGTTGCAAATTGAAACACGAATTTCTAAAAATTAGATTAAATAGATATGATCGTTCATTTAATTCTAAATTTTCTAAATTTTTACATTATAAAAATGTTTATGTTTTTATTTTTCATATTTCCATCCATTTCCTTTTTTGTTTCTTTTCAACGAAACAATTCTTCTCACACACACACATGAAAGAAAAATTGGAAAGAAATATATTTTTGTCACGAATTAAAGGATAAATTTTTTTTTCGACAGAGAGAGAGAGAAAGAGAGAGAGAGAGATTAACTCTTAAAAAAGGAGCATCAATTTTATCGCGATGGATGTCAATTTTGCCACGAAATGCCACATCTCTCACGTGTGTGTGACAGCGAGAGGGGTGTTATTGACAGGGGTGCGATCGATGTAATATACAAAGCCAGCTGGTTAGTTACCTCGGTGAAGGGGTTGTTCGGTTTACCTTTGTTACAAATCGGTGTTTATTGGGAAGTCAAACTACCAATGCATTTGGTCACGTTGCTTTGATCGTATATGCTCCCTATTATTTCATGCACGTGTCGTTCCAATATTTATCCAATTCCGTCTGGTAGATAATTATACGGATATACAGATCAGATTGCAATATTGAAGAAATTGGATTCATTGGAAAAAATTATTGGATTTAATTTACATTTTTTTGTATTTTTTGTAGCAAATAAATAAATCGATATTACATCCATCAAATGTTGAAAAGTGTCTTGGCCAACCAGTAAAATTATATTACTGAGAGGGAATATCAATTTTTTAAATATTTATATAAATTGGTTTCCTAAAAATTCTATTTTAAATTTAATGTTTTTTTAAGAATATTTATTTCTACGTGATTTTATTTCAACGATTAAATTAATTGCGATTATTTAAACGTTGATTTATTAAAGAATGCTGTGTTGGATACTCAGTAAATTTTTATGTATGAAATAGAATATATCCAAAAAAATATCATCTTTAATCATTCATTCTTAACAAATATATAGAAAAGATTTGATTTTGTTATATTTATTTGCATATTATTTATATACAAAATTTTAAAACGAAAAATTTCCACTAATTTATATATTTAGAATGAAGAACACTAAAAAAATATTAAAGATTCATGCCGACAATTTATATTAACAATAAATAAAATATTACATTATCCTTAAAATTTTTGTATAATTTCTCTCGAGAAACGTCAGATCATTTCAAACTACCCCATCTGTGCACATTTTTCTTCTCGCGATTAAACACACACATTGATGTAATTATACCTGCTCTACTGATCAATGCATTCGATCGATTGCCAGAAACGAAGATCGAATAAATTCTAACAAATCAAATTATACAAAGCGTTTATTTTGTCCGAATATCTTTTAAGGAAAGACTATTACGAGGAAAGTATTCTTAAAAAGTATTATAAATATTACACATATTATAAATATTACACGTCGTAGAATCTTCTTATTTTTCACATAATAGATTTTATGAATTTCGTGTAAGGAATGATGCATTAAAAATTATAATTAATCGTAGAAAAATTATTAATACTGCACAATAAATATGCGTTTTCTTAAACCGAATAAAAAGACTTTTACAAAAATATACAATTTTCGTAAAGTTCCTTCCTTTGGAAAAGAAATTTCGGATAAAACAGAAGCATTTTGTATATAACACGAAACGAAGATCGTGGAGGACGACCGGGTTGAATAGTAGCCGGATTATTCCCTTTTGGTTAGCTTTGCGGACAAGACAAGATGGCGCCGTTGGAGGTATTTTCGACGGCAATAACAATGTGGTTGATTGGACAGGAAAGAGTTCGCGAGTCCTTCGCCGATGAATGTCCTCGTTATCGACCGCCATTACGGTGGAAAAGGAAAACGGTGCGAAGAGGACGCGAGGCGGATGCAAATGCCGAAAAATCAGCGACCGCGGACGTTGTCGGCCGATTTTTCCTGTTTTTTGTCTTCGAGCC
Source organism: Apis dorsata (assembly GCF_000469605.1). Classification (NCBI taxonomy): domain Eukaryota; kingdom Metazoa; phylum Arthropoda; class Insecta; order Hymenoptera; family Apidae; genus Apis; species Apis dorsata. The sequence goes on from NW_006263446.1 coordinate 24,454, forward strand.
TTTGAAACCGAGGAAACTTGTATCATTTTGGGCGTTAAATCGCTTTATTTCCCCCTCGAAGGAATATTTTTTTATGCAGAGTAGGGAACGCGTCGAATGAAGCAGAATATAAAAAATATTACATATTACATATTTTTATTAAATGATATATATTTGGACTTATATGATTAATTGTTATTTAAATGTTAAAAATTTTGAATGATATTTTCGAAAATTATGGATCGAAGACGACGAAATTTAATTTGATAAAATTACAAAATAAGAAAAAAAAAAACGGTAATCCATTCATTTTTTTCACTTGTGAGTTGTTAAATTGTTGTCGTTGCACGTTTTCGAGGATTTTCTACGAATTCTGGTTACGAGGAGTTTCGGTAATTTCGTGAAAACGACCGCCGCTCGACGCGCCCTCTCCATGCAAATTCGGTAATTATGCCAGAGAGGGATACGTTTATGAACTGTGCGGTTACCGTTGCGGGGTATTGCTCCGCAATTAGTATGTCAGAAACGCGGCACGGGATGAAACGAGACACCTAAACTCCACACATTGGTTTATCGAGCGAATATGACGAAGTTTGCGTGTCTAGATTCGACCATGATGGGTTACTTCGTCTGGAACATTGGGCGGGCATAGTTTGTGATATTTTTGAGGTTAGGTTTCGCGGTCGATTCTTGCGGATTCGAGTTTCTCAAAGGTTCCCCGAAAGTGATCCTCAACTTTGATCAAAATTGATATAGTTAAAGTTATAGAGTTACAGAGTTAATAATTAAATATAACTCGAAACATAAATAATTAAATATGATAAGTTTATCGTTGTATTGGATGGAAATATTTTTCACGTCACAATTTCAAAAAAAAAATTTCTGCCCTAATTTAACAGGTATAAAAATATCTCATCTCTATTAGAATGATCGATGAAAATTCGATTAAAAAATTTCCAAGAAAATTTCACTTCGAATAAAACGGTCAATCCTGTAAAAAAAAAAAAAAAAAAAGAATATTCGCTTGTAATTGAAAGTCTGAAACTCGAGCAGGGATTCAGGAGAAAGTAATGATTATGTAACAAATCTACTAAAGCCGAGAGTGAAATTACAAATTGAAGAGAAATCGGTTACCCGGAGGGACGATCACGTCCAAGGTGGTTTTAGAAGGTGCAGGATGGGAAGAAAACAAATTCTTCTGTTCGACCTTCTGGTCACGTTACTTCTCAACAGGCAATGCCTATTTCGCGTCCGATAGGATGCGGGATTATTCCAACTCCCTGGGAAAAAGAGGAGGAATTTTAAAAACTTTCGTCGCGCCAAGCGTTGATCTATTTCACTGCGCGCTTTCTGTAAGTGAAGAAATAGTTATTTTTTAAGGCGGATAATAAAATTCGTGATTTACGATTAAATATATTATCATCTTTTTTTATTTTTCAAATTTAAATTTATTGTACGTAAAAATTTGATCTAAATGTAATTTATTTTACAATTAATTATTCTTATTTATTGTTATATTTAAATATATTTAAATTTAAACTCATTTTATGATAAAAAATACTTTACATCAAGTTGCAATTTTGATGTAAAATAAGGATAAATGTAAATTTATTCTAGGTATTAATTTCATTTAAATAAAAATTGATTTTAATAACGTGTATGCACAAATTGTGTATAACTTAAATCTGTGCAAACAAAATTGCAGAATAATAAGGTATTATTGTAAAATAATATAATAAAATAATTTTTTATTATATTGCATTAATATTTCATTACTTTTTCTTATTTAAATTATAAAACTTGGCCAAATCTGAATAATAAATGTTGAACAAATATTATTTATATTTTTAATAATCTATAACAAGATATTTATATTTTTGCATTAAAAAATTAATCAAATATTTTTGCTTATGAAAAAAAATGTAATTGGCAATTTTATTTAATGAACATTTTTTTGTTAAATTTTTTAAATCAAATAATCATCTTGTTTGGATTTATTTCTTATCGTACATAAATATATATGATTTTTCACAAAATATCCAGTTTTATTCGAGAGGAAACAGTTTCATATAAATAGTTTACTTTTCGAATTAATGCATTATATATTATTAAATACAAGATGATTTAAATCATTTCATTTAAATATTTCTGTTAAATATTGGAAATACCAACGAACCAATATTTTAAATAAAATTTAAATTTATATTATAGTGACGTGATATTTATATATACTTACATACCTTTTTTTTATAATAATAAATTAACGAAAAATGAAAAAAATAACACACTTGAGATTGCGTTAGATATTCGTATTTATAAAGAATCATTACGTATATTACATAGTTAAATGTTAAATATATGTTACAGCGAGCTAAAATCTCTGAAATCCTTTTTTCATTACTTCGACCACATATTTTTACACGTTCTTTTTTTTCAATAAGTAGAAAAATATCGATCTTATTCTTGTTTAAAATATCAATCAAAACAAGAAATTAAATATTCCATCTGGGATAATGGTCGACCAAACTGCCTTCCTTAATTAAAATTTTTCTGTTCCTCAATTTTCTATATATATATATTATAAAAATTTTACGTATTAAAATATTCATTTTTCATATATTGAAATGTTCGAAGTTATACATTTTTTTTATGTATGTAATATACGTTTTCTAGGGATTTATAGTGATTTTAATTAAAAGGTTTTATAGTATTTTTCCATTTTTCAATTTTTCATATACTGAAAAATTTTACAATATTGAAATATTTATTTTTCAATCTTCTGTATTGAAACATTTGAAATTCTATTAAATTTCAAAATTCAAAAAAGATTAAAAAGTTCTGTGCATGCTTTTTTTAGAAAATCTATAGTCTTTAATTAAAATATTCTATTTAATATTTTTCCATATATCGGACAATTTTATATTGAAATGTCTTCAAAATTGATGTGTCAAATTGAAATTTTTTAATTTGAACTTCTTTTCTTCTTTTCAAATAGAGTTAAAATACTTATACGTGTTTTTATAGATTCAAAATCTGCGCATTTCTCCCAACAATAATGTTACAAAGAAAAAAAAATAAAACCTCCTTTTAACTAAGGAAACGGCAGTAAAGTATCCTGACACTATCCTTGCACAATTTACTATACACGTTCCATTATACTTTCTTTCTTTCGTGCAAATATACATGTATACACACGAAGTGCAAAGAAAATTCACAAATATTGCTAGTAAAATAAATCCTCCTCCCAAAATAATTCTAAACACCTTTCAAAAATATACAAACTTTCGGAACAATTTTTGACACGATCCGCAATAATAATACTCGTCGAATGTCGTTTCCTCTTACAGAGATAAATACGTACTACTACAGCTACAGCTAATTAAGAGCCTATCTATTATATCACATGTGAGAAAGCTGCGGTAATATAGCTCGACGACTACGTACAAGAGGGAAAAAGACAAAATACGTACAGTTAATAACTCTACATTCGTTAAACGCAAAAAGCGAACATGCTTAATAGCACGTGCGTCTATGACGTGAACATATGTCGCGTTTTTTTCTCTCTCTCATTCGCGCATACTCTATGTATCTTTCACTCTCCCTCTCTCTCTTACACCTATATTTTTACACGCTACCGACTCGGCACCGAAATTGGCAACCGGCCAATACTAAACGATCAGTTACTCTCTGTTGAATATTGGCTCCCTCCCGGAATTGTATCAAGCTCTGTAAAGCAGAACGATTCCTGTTTCGTTTGGTCCTTCTATCGAGGGCATGGAACGATTTAATGGATCTTGTTATTGCTTATTTAGCCGGTCAAACCGATTTATCCAAGATATATAATACACGAAAGTTGATTTAAGATGTTATTGTGTCGAATATTCTTATATACATTTTTTTCTTTTTACCTTATTATTGTAAACATGTGTATCTTATTTTGGAATAAGAAAATTACTCTTCTTGCATATAAATAGACAATTAAAATTAATTCTTTTTTGCCAGATAGTAAAACAAATTTGAAAATTACAGAATATTAAATTTTAACACACGATGAGAACTGATGTATTAAAATTTTAGCAAATGTACGTACAAGATGGTATTGAAATATAATTCGTCAGGAAATGAGCTTTCATCAGAGCTGAAAAAATTCCGGGCAAATACTGCACGCTATATTTTATAATTAAAATTCATTGAATATTTTAACAAAGCATTTCACAATTGCTCGAGTTTTTTTTTTTTTTGTTTTACTTTTTCTCGAAGTTTTTATTTCCACGCTTCGATGTATATTTCGAAACTCTCGCGAAATATTTTATATTCTGAAGAGCGATCGAAACGACTTCTAGAAAAAAGAAAAAAAAAAAAAAAAAAATTTTAAAATGTTCGCCAAATTTCTGATCCATCGATTTCATAAGGAGAACAATGCAACGATGATTTCGAAATCATTGTTGGCGCAATCGTTCGCTTTGTTATATTTAAAAAGGCTCGTGTCGTGCAACGACGATCTGATAGAAGCGGAATAGAAAAATAGCGGATCTATCGTATTATAAACGTCTTTACGTTCTAAGAATACGAAGAACACAAGCGGCGCTCTTCTTCCAACGTGTCATAGGTTATTTTTGTTATTTAAAAATATTGATGAGGGCACTCGGTAGATCGAATTACTTTTCTTCTCGAACGAAGTTGCAAGTTTAATAAAAATTTGATCGAAAATTTATGATAATAACAATTCTTTATGTTATAACTTGTTGGAAAACGAAATTACGTTTCCATTTTCCTTATTTATATGTATTATTCCTTCATAACGATTTTTTTATCAAAATATCATAGAGCTAATGGATTAAATTTTTCATCTATATATAATATAACAATTATTTACTAATAATTGATGGTTACTTTTTAATAAAAAAATTTTTTTACGAAATTGCTCTTAAAATTTTGAAAATCACTTTTTCATCGAATTCCACTTGTTGATATTGTTCGTCCAATAATTAATAACTATTTAATCGAAAAATTTTTCAAATTCCAAATTTTGATGGTTGAATTTTTCGACCTACTCGCAGAAATGCTCCTCACCAAAATGTACTAAAAATATCTATGGAATCTACACTTTCTCGTTTCCTTTCAATAACGTTCCTCCTCGTCCTCGGTTTCCCTGTAGAATTTCTCCACCTGTGCCCTAGCAGCTTGAGAGACGCTATCTCTGCAAGGATTCGAATCCCAATTGACACCTGGACAGCCCAAGGACTCGAAACATGTGACCAGACGTTGATTCGATGGACAACATTGGATAACAGCCCAGACGCAGGGCGGGGGACTTTTTACAGGTGGTCGTCGAGTGGGTGGGGCTGGGAAGTTGGGGAATTGTACTCCTCTTTGATATGGATTAGCTCCCTGCAAAGAAACAGAAGTTGGTAGCAAGTGGATATCCTTATATATTTTGAGGATGAAGTGAGTTTTATTTTTGTGCATTAAAAATAGCATAAGTCTATTTGTTGATTAGGTAGACAATTTTTAGGATATTCAGTATTAGAATAAACGAGTAAAATTTTTATTTATGGCTTCTGTTTAAGAAATAGAAGGAAAAAGTCTAAATATATCAACTCTAAGATTAGAAGTATCAAAAATTACTTTATTTCTGTGTTCTGTGTTAATATTGGACGAGTAAATCTGTTTTAAAAAGAATCCAAATATGTGAAGAAAATATTCTATAAATAATTATTATATTATATTAATATGTAATTTGTGGAGCTGTAATAATTAATTAGCTTACATTGACATAATTATTTCCAACTTTATAATTCATGATAAATATTATCCTTAAACTTGAGATTAACTGTTCCATTAAAATAATTTTCTATAGAACGTAGCAGGAAAAAGTAATATTTATGATAATTTCTCTCATAAATCGTTTTTATTTTTTATTTTATCTCTACTATATTTCATAATGTAATCTAAAAAAGAATAACGAACAACTGTAATATTCAGAAACTTTAACTTTTTTTTATTTTAAACTTTCCCATAGGAATTATCTTCTTCGATGAAATTTATATATCTTAAAAAAAAAAAAAAAAAAGAAATAATCTTTTCATTCTAAAGATTTCTAAATTCTGTGCTGTAAAATATATTAACGATACATATATATTCATTCCATGCAACATAGTAGCTATTCTCACCCCCTTAATTTATGATTAACACAAAATTTATAATCCCTCTATCTACTCCTTTTACGAGTTGTAATAATTCAGATCACGAACATATGCTAGTAAGTTATTACACGTTGCTTGCTTGCACGTATCCGGTGCGCAATTATTTCAGCTTTAATGATCACGTGCTTCCATTACCAATCGATACTAACCACGCTTGTCTCGATTCAATTTCATTTTTCTAACGCTTCATCGAATTTTTGTAGAAGAACATGTGAGAGAATGCAAAGCTTCAACATTCACAGAAATAGCGATTAATATTTCTTGCTTCTAAAAAAATAAAATTCTAATTGGAAGTTATAGACATTGACAATTTGATATAATTTGTTGGAACATTTAAAATGAATGCAATATTGTATTTTTTGAATTTTTTTCAACATTTCAATCTAATGTTCACTAATTGGAAGGTTAATAACTAAAAATGTGGATATATATTTAAGAGTAAAACTCAGTTGTTTTTAATTGTGAAATTTATTTTTCATGAATCCTTTGGGTGATGATGTGAGCTGAACTAAACTTAAGTTTTAAACAAAAAATAAGTAGAAGATTCAGTTTTATCAATAAAAATATTTTGAATTCAATTTCACATATATTTAATATTTGAAATACATTCCATCCAAACATAAAATTATATTATAAATACATTTTATATATTTCAATAAGTACCAAAAGCAATTTTTGTTTTGCCCACTTTAACTAGTTGTTTTAGAAAATATAAAGTTAGCCATTTTCATCTTGTCTATTATTTTAGGAACAATATTTCTATTCCAAGCATAAAGTTATATTTCAAGTACAAGTTATCTTTTCAAATACCTCTTAACAAGTCTACCATTCTTAAACTATTTCATTTCAACAATCAAACCAATTCTACTGTCAAAATATACTACTTTCTTGAAACGCCAGCCTTCAATCTCACATAACCTAACCTTTCCCAAGCGCAGCTTCAGAAGCTTTACCTTCTCTTACAAACAAGGATGTTGAGGATCAGCGGTGTTACGCTCAAAGTTGGAGACACAATTACATTTGTAACTGGAACGACGTTTTGAGGAAATGGATATCTTACCGGGAAATCGAATTCTCCTATCCTCGGTATCACCTTAGGCTTTTGAGGTTGGACTATTATTCTCGCGCTCACAGGCAACGCGTTCAACCTCGCCTCTTCCTGTCGTCTCCACTGCTCTTTCATGATCCTGTCGCGCTCCTCCCTCTCTCTCGCCTCCTTCGCCCTGCGTCGAATAAAACGAGACACATTCGTTACACCATCGGTAGACCGAAAAAGGAAGCTCATTGTGCGCCGCCAAGCGGCTGTTTGTTTCATTAAACCGACTGCCTCTAGAATATGGCCAGACGACGAAATTGTCGGATAGCTTTTCTCATGGCTGAATATTTATCTTCGTGGCGGTCGCAGATGGATCTTATGGGATGCAATAACTGGCGGCAACTCGTCTCACCCTTTTTCGACCCGCCACCGTTGTAATTAACACGTTAGCTAGTCTCTGTATCGCGTAATTCAGGGCTTTGAATTTTTTCTCGTATTCGACAGAGATGTACACGTATATTAACGCTATATTTACCGCAATATAAATTTTATATCGTAAAATTGATACGAAATTTTTTTGGGAGAGAAAGTTCTTTTGTTTTCTAATCTTTAAGTAATCTTAAGTGAATTTTATTGAAAATTTGATGTATTTTTTTTTTTTTAATATCTACGTTGAGAATAGATTTCTTTATTTCTTCTGATATTTTATCTTGGAATCTGTTAACTTTTTATGCATCGTTTTAACTATGAAATATTAAAGTTCTCTCTTAAAATCAGCAAAGCTCGATTCTTTTCAATTATAGTAGCCTATAATTATAAGTCATTTATTGTGGCCATGGAAAGTGTTACGCACGCGAGATTGTGTTTGCAGGTTTGAATAAATAGCAGATACCATTGCGTGTCATGTTGAACACGACATAATATTGGATCCTGCGACAATCGAAATTAAGAATTCTTTTTATTACACCTTTGCAAATTTTGTTTAATAATAACATAATTTAATATTTTTAAATTATTCGATTAATTATAAGAAAGTTGACAAGATAAAGATTTTTATTCTAATAGGTGGATAAATTAAAATTAAATAAAATTTTCGAATATAGTCCAGAAAATATATATATCATTCCAAAGGATATATTGGAAAAAAAAAAAGGTGATGTAAATTTATCGTAGAGGAGATATGCAGCAAGAATGATAGCAAAACAACTATTTCAAGGAAATGATCTATAACGATGAGAAACATTCCGAAAGTCAAGCTTTAAGGTTATAGGGTTGCCGTGGTATCATAAATATTAGTAAGAGGGCCGACGTGTGGGCTCTGTCTGGAGTATTTATCGCCTAGGAAAATCTATTGCGTCATGGAATATTCTCTCTAGAAACTTACCAACTTAGAGCATGATAGAGATAATAAATTAGAGCAACTTTCCTCTTACATTTTATATATGTATATATATATATATACACGTTTTACACAGTGTAAAAAATAATTCGGATCTGTAAAATTTCTTAAAAGAGCAGTTTATTAAAAAATTATTTATAACTTATTTTTACGTTAATGGAACGTAATCATACTTGGAGATATATTCTTGAATAAAATATCAAAAAATTCGAGGGAAAAATAAATAAATATATAGCAATTCTAATGGAACAGAAAGGGATTGAAATAAGCCCTGTAACAAATAACCGAATTTCTCATAATTCAATATAACCACTCCCTGTTATTTCGTCCGAATTTTCATTACCTTCTCGCCTCCTCCTGCCTCCTCCTCTCCACCTCCTCCTGCCTTTGTCTCGCGCGCTCAACAACGGGCCTCCTCGAGTTGTTCAAGACCAAATAGGCCGGAATAAGACCCGTGTCCTGCCTCCTTCTATGATCGTCGAATCGTCTACGATCCTCGTGCCCGCTCGTCCTTCCTCCTGCCGCGCTTCTCCTCGCCTCCTCCTCCCTCTGCACCTTCGCCATCCTCTCCGCC